>NW_013955534.1:4814-6761 GCF_001266775.1 Austrofundulus limnaeus
ATCCTACAGTATTTTACAGTTAAAATATGTTTATTAAATAAAGTCTAATGTTACAACTAATCATGGATTCCTTTAATAATCCTCTCTTCCAGCTGTGATTGTCATAAAAGCATGGAAAACCCTGATGCCGTGGTTTCAGTTTTAGGATGATTTAAGTTCTGCATACAGAATAAACTTTGCTTTACATGCAGAGATCCAGAAATTAAACGGACTGAGGGGATAATTATGAGCTAGCCTTCAGTTTGGGCCAGAAAAATCTTCTCCGTCTCTTTGCACGACACTCTTTGCAATAGATTTGTACAGGGAAGGAGGCATCATCTGTCAGCTTTTGTGTTACTTTTGTTTAAAGGCTCTAAAGCGTGTGTATAAAGGCGAAGGTATATTAGAGGATGTATGTGTTCACACTTGTTAGCTTGTTGTCAACACTTTTTATGGGCCCTGCTGTCATGGTTCACACAACACACTGTCCGTACTACGACAGTACCTGTTCACTCATTCACACTGCAGCCATTTCAACATTTCATTATTATCCTCACTCTCATCAGCATCGACACTCCAGTATTACTCTTGTACAATCCTGTTCCTATGGCAACAACTGAAGTGAAGTGGGATGATTTGGCTGCTGGAGTCTAAAGATAGAACCCTTGGAAAGACAACATTTGGGCACACCGCAATCAACATTTCCAAAACAGACAAGAGGAAGAGCAGCGACAGCAGAGAAGACATGACAGTGAGTGAAGTGACACACAATGAGAGGATGATGTGTTTTTGTTACAACTCTCTGTAGAGTCTGTCTTCAGGAAGTAATGATCAGACACTCCAAGAAACACATTGATTACATCCACAAACATAAAATATCAAAACTGGGAGTCTAGATGGTTTACAGCTCAGTGTTTCTTTCTAAATGAAGCCCTGTGGTTTACAGGAGGATGAAACCATGGTACACTACTTTTACAAAGAGAGTGACTATGCCCTCTTCTGGTATGTTACCCAAACCACTGTGAAGAGTTTGGACTAGAATAATCCTTTTACAAATGAACAGTCACAATCACTGCATTAATTATAAACCATCATCTGCCTCTGGGATTCTACTGATTAGAATATTATCTAGAAAATCCACCTGTCAATAACAGGCCAAACATAATAATAAAAATATTATTTATTATTATTATTATTCATCGTGATCCCATCAACATTACTCTGAAAAGGTTTTTCTTCTATTCACATATTTTTTTCTCCTCAAATTCAAAAAGTATTTCTGAAATAATATCTGATATCACCACTAGGTGGCAAGAACATTTACACATTAAAACACACACTTCTAAATCCATTCTTATTGTGATTGTGATTTTTAACTTTCATTAATTTCCATTAAATTCTGTAGCCTAAACCTGAGCCTTAACCTAAAACCAACCACCCCAATACAAACCTAACCCTATCCCACTCAGTTCACTCCTTAGTCTTACTGTAAATTGAACCCCTAACTCTAAACCACCAATGGCGTTCCACCATATTAGGAACAATTTGGCCCCCAAAAGGACTCCTAAAGGAGTACCTCTAAATCTAACTAGTAAAGCGCAGTAGAGCTGCAAATAAAGTGAGGACTTTACATCAAGGGTGTCCAAAGTGTGGCCCGGGGCCCATTTGTGGCCCCTGAACTGATGTGTGGCCCCTGAAAAATTATACTGATTTGTTTACAGCACAGGTGTAGATGGGGACTTTCTAATTTTAATTAGGGCAAAAATTATCACAGACAAAGTAAAATCTTCTTCCAATAAAAAATATTGGCAACAATACCAATTGTTTGTCTTTAAATAACCAGGCTCTTAGCTTTGTCCACATCTATCCAGTGACTTCTATTCAAAAGCTGATTTTACTGCCCTCCAATCTGCTTTTAGTTAATTTATTAAATTTGTCTGAATACAGCAAGCATTTTCAACAAAAGAG
>NW_013955534.1:7761-8444 GCF_001266775.1 Austrofundulus limnaeus
GCTCTAACAGCCAGTTTTACCTTGATGTCAGTACTAAGTCGGTAAGAAATGTTAGATCCGCTTACTAAGCTGTGGACCTCCCCGACATGTCAACTTCAGCACCAGCTGGATCCGCATCAAGCCGCAGGAAAAGAGGCGATCCCCAAACTGCATCCTGTTTCAAAATAAAATTCCTTCCTAGAGGAAGGTTTAAAACAAGTTACTTGTGGAGCTTTTAAACCTGTGTTTTGTGGGACACGCAATGTGTTGCTAGTGTCCTGGCTGCGGAGATTCCCTGTTGGCTTATGAGGCAAATCACCCAGCCAAAAGTGCTGTTTGCCTGCGAGGAGAACACAGCTGCTTTTGTGTTTGATAACGGAAATGTGTCTCACAAAGGGTCGGACCGGTTATTAGTCACTAAAGAAGTTTCTAGGTCCTCCCTCAGTTTGAGAAGTTAGTAAACAGGGAGACTATAAATGTTGGTTCAGAGACTGCTCAACGCCAGTCTGAAACCAAACAAAGATTATTGGACTTCTGCACAGCTGTTCATGTCATGTTGACCTGTAACACTTCACACTGAAAGAATGAATTATTTAAACTCAAAACATTTGCAATATGATTCAGACAAAACATTGGTGTTTCATAATAATGTTTGAACCATAATGATTAGTTAAGTAAGATATCCATCCATCCATCCATCCATC
>NW_013955535.1:0-532 GCF_001266775.1 Austrofundulus limnaeus
AGAACCATCAGAACATGTGGAGCAGAACCATCAGAACATGTGGAGCAGAACCATCAGAACATGTGGAGCAGAACCATCAGAACATGTGGAGCAGAACCATCAGAACATGATGAGCAGAACCATCAGAATCAGTCTTTCATTTCTAACATTCACATGGTGCCTCAACTATTTATTGACTTTAGAAAAGATTTCTGAAGTCAACAAAAAACTAAATAAAACAGGAACATTCTTCATCAGGGATCATCTGAATCCATCACTAACATCGGATCAGAACACGGGCTGTGAGAGAACCAAGCAGCTGATGGTGAGTCTCAGAGAACATGTTAAAAACATGCAGAGAACAAAGAACAAAGAGGGATTGTTCTGTTCTTCATTCAGTCAGAGCTGAGTGGGAGAGCAGGGTTCATGTTTCTGATTAACTTCTGCTGAGATAAACACTGAGCTGCAGAGAGCTTCACCCACCTTCATACACCTTTATCCACCATCAGCTTCTACACCATCATCTTCTACACCATCAGCTTCTACACCATCA
>NW_013955535.1:1532-2639 GCF_001266775.1 Austrofundulus limnaeus
AGAACCATCAGAACATGTGGAGCAGAACCATCAGAACATGTGGAGCAGAACCATCAGAACATGTGGAGCAGAACCATCAGAACATGTGGAGCAGAACCATCAGAACATGATGAGCAGAACCATCAGAATCAGTCTTTCATTTCTAACATTCACATGGTGCCTCAACTATTTATTGACTTTAGAAAAGATTTCTGAAGTCAACAAAAAACTAAATAAAACAGGAACATTCTTCATCAGGGATCATCTGAATCCATCACTAACATCGGATCAGAACACGGGCTGTGAGAGAACCAAGCAGCTGATGGTGAGTCTCAGAGAACATGTTAAAAACATGCAGAGAACAAAGAACAAAGAGGGATTGTTCTGTTCTTCATTCAGTCAGAGCTGAGTGGGAGAGCAGGGTTCATGTTTCTGATTAACTTCTGCTGAGATAAACACTGAGCTGCAGAGAGCTTCACCCACCTTCATACACCTTTATCCACCATCATCTTATACACCATCATCTTCTACACCATCAGCTTCTACACCATCATCTTCTACACCATCAGCTTCTACACCATCATCTTCTACACCCTCAGCTTCTACACCATCAGTTTCTACACCATCATCTTCTACACCATCAGCTTCTACACCATCAGCTTCTACACCATCAGCTTCTACACCCTCAGTTTATACACCATCATCTTCTACACCATCATTTTCTACACCATCAGCTTCTACACCCTCAGCTTCTACACCATCATCTTCTACACCATCATTTTCTACACCATCATCTTCTACACCATCACCTTCTACACCATCAGCTTCTACACCATCACCTTCTACACCCTCAGCTTCTACACCATCATGTTCTACACCATCATCTTCTACACCATCAGCTTATACACCATCAGCATCTACACCATCAGCTTCTACACCATCACCTTTGTTCACCATCACCTTCTACACCATCAGCATCTACACCATCAGCTTATACACCATCACCTTCTACACCATCAGCTTATACACCATCAGCTTCTACATCATCAGCTTCTACATCATCACCTTTATTCACCATCACCTTCTACACCATCAGCTTATACACCATCAGCTTCTACATCATCAGCT
>NW_013955535.1:3639-6374 GCF_001266775.1 Austrofundulus limnaeus
CCTTCATACACCTTTATCCACCATCAGCTTCTACACCATCATCTTCTACACCATCAGCTTCTACACCATCACATTTGTTCACCATCACCTTCTACACCATCATCTTCTACACCATCAGCTTCTACACCATCACATTTGTTCACCATCACCTTCTACACCATCATCTTCTACACCATCAGCTTCTACACCCTCAGTTTCTACACCATCATCTTCTACACCCTCAGTTTCTACACCATCATCTTCTACACCATCAGCTTCTACACCATCATTTTCTACACCATCAGCTTCTACACCCTCAGCTTCTACACCATCAGCTTCTACACCATCAGCTTCTACACCCTCAGTTTCTACACCATCATCTTCTACACCCTCAGTTTCTACACCATCATCTTCTACAACATCAGCTTCTACACCATCATTTTCTACACCATCAGCTTCTACACCATCATCTTCTACACCATCAGCTTCTACACCCTCAGCTTTAACATCATCATCTTCTACACCATCATCTTCTACACCTTCACCTTCTACACCATCACCTTCTACACCATCAGCTTCTACACCCTCAGCTTTAACATCATCATCTTCTACACCATCATCTTCTACACCTTCACCTTCTACACCACCACCTTCTACACCATCAGCTTCTACACCCTCAGCTTTAACATCATCATCTTCTACACCATCATCTTCTACACCTTCACCTTCTACACCATCACCTTCTACACCATCACCTTCTACACCATCATCTTCTACACTATCAGCTTCTACACCATCATCTTCTACACCATCAGCTTATATACCATCACCTTCTACACCATCATCTTCTACACCATCAACTTCCACACCATCACCTTCTACACCATCACCTTCTACACCATCATCTTCTACACCATCAGCTTCTACACCATCAACTTCTACACCATCAGCTTCTAGACCCTCAGCTTTAACATCATCATCTTCTACCCCATCACCTTCTACACTATCAGCTTCTACACCATCATCTTCTACACCATCAGCTTCTACACCATCATCTTCTACACCATCAGCTTCTACACCATGATCATCTAAACCATCATCTTCTACACCATCATCTTCTACACCATCAGCTTCTACACCATCAGCTTCTAAACCATCACCTTTAACATCATCATCTTCTACACCATCATCTTCTACACCATCAGCTTATACATCATCATCTTCTAAACCATCACCTTTAACATCATCATCTTCTACACCATCACCTTCTACACCATCAGCTTCTACACCATCATCTTCTACACCATCATCTTCTACACCTTCACCTTCTACACCATCAGCTTCTAAACTATCACCTTCTACACCATCATCTTCTACACCATGATCATCTAAACCATCATCTTCTACACCATCATCTTCTACACCATCACTTTCTACACCATCACTTTCTACACCATCCCCTTCTACACCATCCCCTTCTACACCATCATCTTCTACATTATCACCTTCTACACCATCATCTTCTACACCATCATCTGCTACACCATCATCTTCTACACCTTCACCTTCTACACCATCATCTTCTACACCATCATCTTCTACACCATCAGCTTCTACACCATCATCTTCTACACCTTCACCTTCTACACCATCACCTTCTACACCTTCACCTTCTACACCATCACCTTCTACACCATCATCTTCTACATTATCACCTTCTACACCATCATCTTCTACACCATCATCTTCTACATTATCACCGTCTACACCATCATCTNCTTCTACACCATCATCTTCTACACCATCATCTTCTACACCATCATCTTCTACACCATCACTTTCTACACCATCAGCTTCTACACCATCATCTTCTACACCATCATCTTCTACACCATCAGCTTCTACACCATCATCTTCTACATTATCACCTTCTACACCATCATCTTCTACACCATCAGCTTCTACACGATCATCTTCTACACCATCAGCTTCTACACCATCACTTTCTACACCATCAGCTTCTACACCATCATCTTCTATACCATCATCTTCTACATTATCACCTTCTACACCATCATCTTCTACAGCATCATCTTCTATACCATCATCTTCTACACCATCACCTTCTACACCATCATCTTCTACACCATCAGCTTCTACACCAGCAGTAGTCAATCCTGGTCCACACGGTCTGCAGTCCTGCCTGTTTTATTTGTTTCTCTGCTCCAGCACACCTGAATATATTGAATGGATGATTTTCAGGCTCCTGTAGAACCTGGATGAGGTAATTCACTGACTGACTCAGGTGTGTTAGAGAAGTGAACAAAGTAAATCATGAGGGGCTGTGGCCCTTGAGCACCAGGATTAACTATCCCTGTTTTACACCATCAAAAATACATTTGATAACATGGAGTTAACACAAATCATAAATTTGTTGCCACCTTTCACCTTGCATGGCACATTATAACTCTGGACTGATGAGGATTATATTTTCGTTAATCCTTTTAGTTTCTATTCTGTTTGTTTGTGGTTTGAAGCAGCTGAAAATCTCAGCAACAGTGGCGACAGAAAAAAAAAAAAAGCTTTTTGAACTGGACTGAGTTGAAAAGTTTAGGAAAATGATTTAAGTCTTTTTACCATAAAAACCAAACCCTGAAATTAGCTGAAAGATGGAAATACAGCAAAACTCCCAAACACAGTGTGTGTGTGTGTGTGTGTGTGTGTGTGTGTGTGTGTGTGTGTGTGTGTGTGTGTGT
>NW_013955535.1:6630-6933 GCF_001266775.1 Austrofundulus limnaeus
ACACCATCACCTTCTGCACCATCATCTTCTACATTATCACCTTCTACACCATCATCTTCTACACCATCACCTTCTGCACCATCATCTTCTACATTATCACCTTCTACACCATCATCTTCTACACCATCAGCTTTAACATCATCTTCTATACCATCAGCTTCTACACCATCATCTTATACACCATCAGCTTTAACATCATCTTATACACCATCAGCTTCTACACCATCAGCTTCTACACCATCATCTTATACACCATCAGCTTCTACACCATCATCTTCTACACCATCATCTTATACACCATCA
>NW_013955535.1:7933-8340 GCF_001266775.1 Austrofundulus limnaeus
TCGTCCTCAGGTGTCCACGTCCTCAGGTGTGCACGTCCTCAGGTGTTCTCGTCCTCAGGTGTGCACGTCCTCAGGTGTCCACGTCCTCAGGTGTCCACGTCCTCCACGTCCTCAGGTGTGCACATCCTCAGGTGTGCACGTCCTCAAGTGTCCACGTCCTCCACGTCCTCAGGTGTGCACGTCCTCAGGTGTCCTCGTCCTCAGGTGTCCTCGTCCTCAGGTGTCCACGTCCTCAGGTGTGCACGTCCTCAGGTGTTCTCGTCCTCAGGTGTGCACGTCCTCAGGTGTCCACGTCCTCAGGTGTCCACGTCCTCCACGTCCTCAGGTGTGCACGTCCTCAGGTGTCCACGTCCTCAGGTGTGCACGTCCTCAGGTGTCCACGTCCTCAGGTGTGCACGTCCTCAGGT
>NW_013955536.1:0-5034 GCF_001266775.1 Austrofundulus limnaeus
GTATTGATATTTACTTAGACCCCTAGGAATCGAGGCTTAACCATCAAGTGCTCGCCAGTGAGTCCCTGCCCCCTGGCTCCAGAGAAGTGCCCCAATTTCCCATTCTGGGCAAGATTTCCTTATTTGAATGCTGTTCCATTCTTCAAAAGTTGGGAATTGTTCTTAGTATGACCCCTCCCCCGAGGCCTGTTTGCCACAGGAGACCCTGCCGGGGCTAATGCCCCAGAAAACATAGCCCCCAGAATCATGGATGTACTCTTACCCCTCCGCTGCATTAAGGTAGCCACTCTGGGGAGGAGTTAAGTAGCTGGGTGTCTTGTTCCTGAGTGATGGTAGGAWGGAGCAGAAGATGGATTGACGAAWTRGGGCCTCATCCTCGGTAATGAGGGCGTTGCTTCGGTCAGTCGTGGTGAAGAAGGAGCTGAGTCGAAAGRCAAAGCTCTCYACTGGTCTATCTACGTTCCAACCCTCACCTGTGGTCATGAGGCGTGGATCATGACYGAAAGAACGAGGTCCTGGATACCAGCAGCTGAAATGAGCTTTCGTTTGTAGGGTGGGCTCAGCCTTAGAGACAAGGGGGAGCTCCTCTGCATTGAAATGAGTCTTCTAATTAGGATGCCTCTTCCCTTTAGAGGTGTTCAGGGCACGTCCCACTGGTAGGAGGCACTGGGGAAGAACCAGGACTTGCTGGAGGGATTATGTATCCTCTTTGGTCCATGAATGTTTTGGGGATCCCCAGGACTCGCTGGAGGGATTAGGTATCCTCTTTGGCCCAGGAATGTTTTGGGGATCCCCAGGACGAGCTGGAAAGTTTTGCTGGGGAGCTGGATGTCTGGGTTTCTCWTCTAGACTCATTGCCTCTGTGACCCGACTACAGACAAGCGGCAGTAGATGGTGAAATTAAAGTGTTTGTTGTGGTTAATCTCCTGAAAGTAATACAAAGAAATAAAAATATCTATCTATCTATCTATCTATCTATCTATCTATNTGACCATGTCCATCCCTTGATGACCACAGTGTACCCATCTTCTGATAGCTACTTCCAGCAGGATAACACATCATGTCATAAAGTGCCAATTAGGGCTGCCACAAACGATTATTTTTATAGTCGACTAATTACCAATAATTTTTTTGATTAGTCGACTAATCGGATCATACGTTAATTGAGTATAAAACATACAGTTTATCACACCAGAATGCAGCTGCTATTATTGACCATCGTTAGATTTTAGCTATATGCCAACTAAAATTAATTTCCGTGTAAGGCAAGTTCTGCCTTGCAGATATTGCATTGCACAGGTTTCTCTTTCATTTTCTGAAAACGATCCCACACTTTTGAGCTCCGTTGTCAGGTAGCCATGGTACCAGAGCCTGTCTGTATAATGTCTTGTGAYGTCCACGGCCTACCCCAGTTACCACTACTGTGCATGTGTGTCAAGGACAGAAAGGCAGATGGGCAGTGGAAGGTGTCACAGCAGTTTGAAGATAAAAAAAAGTAAAAAAAACAACAAAAAACGACTATTAAATTAGTCGTTGACTATTTTAATAGTCGATTAGTCGTTGAGTACCGGTAGTTGACTAATCATGGCAGCCCTAGTGCCAATCATCTCAGACTGGTTTCTTGAACACGACAATGAGTTCACTGTACTCGAATGTCCTCCACAGTCACCAGTTCTCAATCCAATAGAGCACCTTTGTGATGTGGTGGAACAGGAGATTCACATCATGGATATGCAGCAGACAAATCTGCAGCAACTGTGTGATGCTATCATTTCAATATGGACCAGACTGAGGAATGTTTCCAGTACTTTGTTGAATCTATGCCACGAAGGATTAAGACAGTTCTGAAGGCAAAAGGGTCCAACCTGGTACTAGCAAGGTGTACCTGATAAAGTGGCCGGTGAGTGTAAGTAAAATACTTAAGTAAAAGTGCTTAGTTACCTGAGGTGGGAATCTTTTATCTCAAAATTTGATTCTGATTTTTGAATGAGGACTATGATTTTTAATTTTATGAGTTACAATCTGCAGCAAGATGTGCCGTCTTTATTTGGCATTAGGATTCATTTGAGAACTTGAACCTTCTGTTTTTGCATCTCATGGTGTGYTATCGTAACGAGGTGAAGCTGTGATGCAATTGGACGTGTGTTGAAGTTGGCAGGAAACGAGCGAGTGCCMGTCCTTCCAGCGGCGCTCCCGTCTCCATGCAGCTCACTTAGTGATGAGACCATTTTAGGCGTGAAGCCGTGTCCTCGGCTTTGTGTGAGCCCGTCGAACCCGACACAAAGATKGATTGTAAATCAAGGACAGTCTGTGGCTGTTTGTGTGTCTGCTCTTTCTCAGTTGTCGTGTGTGTGTGTGTGTGAGAGAGAGAGTGAGCCCCCTTTGCTTTACAACTGTTTAACCTTTTTAACAGACACTTAGTTTTTCGGGGTGTTTTGCACAAGAAGACGTCTGATTCTTATTTAAATAAAGAAACAAAACATTTTGAACACCCAGGTTTTGCAGCTTTAGGTGCTTCACACACAGGCTACATTTTTTTAAACCAGGACAGAAAAACTTGGATAAGTTCAACCCTAAAGTTTATGACATTTTTTGCAAATGTGCCTAAGTTTTTACATGTGGCACWTTGGCCACACAGCTTCTACCAGAACAAGTTTTATTTCGACATCTGTAGATTTGACAAAATTATAGCCATTAGTTTCTTGGCTGAAGTTGATTTGCTTTGGCGGCCATCTTGATTTGGACTGATTTCAAACATTAGTTGTAGAGGTACACCCATGGATCATTTATTGCTTGTCCAATGGTTCAGTCTGGTTCTCCACCTGTGGTATCAGTATTTTAGAGGGATTTACTTGAACCCAGAGTTGCTGCACTATCAGAATGACCTCTGCATCACAGTATCTGCTGCATTTTCTGGACAAGCGCTTCATTGAGAAAATGTAACCCTGCCTCTGTGTGTGTGTGTGTGGCTGCGTGCCACACAGCCCCGCGCTGTTGTGAAAACATGAGCTCAGATGTGGTGAGGCGGCGGCGGCCTCTGAATGAGCGTGTGTTTGTGGAGAAGGCCAACCTGCCGTTGTTGAACGTCTGTAACCTGAGCTGAGAGCAAACACAAACTGGATCCGTGTCGGCTCAGTCTTATTATCCTCTTATTTGCACGATTGTAAATCTGTAAATGTCTCCTAACTGTACGCGGGATTACTCTCCGTTTGCTTTTTTCACAGACACCTGTCAGCTGAGATCGACGCTCTGTGAAGCGTGACCGCAGAGAGCTTTTCAAAAACCTGCGGGAAAATACACATTCCCTGAAAGGCTGGGTTTCAAATCACCCTCTGCCTCTCTAACTGGAGCATCAGACTGTCAGCACGTTTATTTCCAGGCGAATCCGASCTCAGAATAAGACATCATTATCTCATTGTGGCGTCGACGGTGCAGCGCCGGACAAAAGGCCCGTTGCCTCGGTAACGAGTGTGAAAGAGAGGATGAGTGAATGAACGAGTGGCTGAATGAGTACCAGTCTGCGAACAGTCTGTGACGTGGACAGACGGGACGGAGCGACAGCACCGACCGACACCGGGGTTTAATACGGGCCGGGTTCTGCGAGGGGAAACAAAGAGCAGCAGAAAGTCCTCCTTAAAASCCTCAATGAGGATCCACCTTAAAAAAAACAAACAAAAAAAGGGGGATTTCCATCCAGGAATAATATGACATGAAGCTGCTGACCTGAGATACAACCTGAGATAATTTTTTTCACCATTTAAGCTCTTGCAAGATAGGGTCGTAACAATTATTCAAGAATCGATTAATAATCGATTATAAYGGCTTAAAATGTGAATCAATTCATTAAAATGAATGAATCAATTTCATTGTTGTTGTATGAAAGTAAATTGTGTCTTTAGGTTAAATTAAGTTTGATATTCGATAACTTTTGCTCACAAAAAGTACTTGACATCTTTTATTTTGAAGTTATATTCTATGACAACAGATATTTACAGTTTGTTACTGCTGATTTTAAAAGAAAAGAAATATGTTTGATTATAAAATAGCTACAATTCATTTTATTGAAAAAAAAATCAAATAAGCGGAATTGTGAACTTCAAATCGATAATTGAATCGGGGTTAGAGTGAATGCTGCATTCCTATAAGGGTTTCATTTATTACTAAATTACATAGATGTGTTCAGAACTGTAAAATACACTCACYRGCCACTTTATTAGGTACACCTGTCCAACTGCTCATTAACACAAATGYTGAATCAGCCAATCAYATGGCAGAAACTCARTGCATTTAGGCATGTAGACATGTCCAAGATGRTCTACTGCAGTTCAAGTCGAGCATCAGAATGAGGAAGAAAGGTGATATAAGTGACTTTGAACGTGGCATGGTTGTTAGTACCAGATGGGCTGGACTGAGTATTTCGCTTACTGCTGATCTACTGGGATTTTCACVCACAACCATCTCTAGGGTTTACAGAGAATGATTTGAAAAAGAGAAAATATCYAGGGAGCAGCAGTTCTGTGGGCACAAATGCCTTGTTGATGCCAGAGGTCAGAGGWGAATGGCCAGACTGGTTCGAGCTGATAGAACAACAACAGTATCTCAAATAACCACTCGTTACAACCTAGGTTTGCAGAAGAGCATCTCTGAACACACAACATGTCAAACCTTGAGGCGGATGGACTACAGCAGCAGAAGACCACACTGGGTGTCTCTCCTGCCAGCTAAGAACAGGAAACTGAGGATACAGTTCACACAGGCTCACCAAAATTAGACAATAGAAGATTGGAAAAACTTTGCCTGGTCCGATGAATCTTGATTTGGGCTGCGACATTCGGATGGTAGGGTCAGAATTTGGCGTCAACAACATGAAATTATGGATCCATCCTGCCTTGCATCAATGGTTCAGGCTGGTGGTGCAATGGTGTGTGGGATATTTTCCTGGCACACTTTGGGCCCCTTGGTACCAATTGAGCATCATGTCAACGCCACAGCCTACCTGAGTATTGTTGCTGACCATGACCATGTCCATCCCTT
>NW_013955537.1:0-1292 GCF_001266775.1 Austrofundulus limnaeus
ATGTACTATAGCAAGAAAACACATGTACTATAGCAAGAAAACACATGTACTATAGCAAGAAAACACATGTACTACAGCAAAAAAACATATGTACTATAGCAAGAAAACACATGTACTGTAGTAAAAAACACATGTACTATAGCAAGAAAACACATGTACTATAGCAAGAAAACACATGTACTACAGCAAAAAAACATATGTACTGTAGTAACAAAACACGTACTATGAAAACACATGTACTATAGCAAGAAAACACATGTACTATAGCAAGAAAACACATGTACTGTAGTAACAAAACACATGTACTATGAAAACACATGTACTATAGAAAGAAAACACATGTACTGTAGTAACAAAACACATGTACTATGAAAACACATGTACTATAGCAAGAAAACACATGTACTATAGTAAAAAAACACATGTACTGTAGTAGAAAACACATGTACTATAGCAAGAAAACACATGTACTGTAGTAAAAAACACATGTACTGTAGCAAGAAAACACATGTACTATAGCAAGAAAACACATGTACTGTAGTAAAAAACACATGTATTGTAGTAAAAAAACACATGTACTGTAGCAAGAAAACACATGTACTACAGCAAGAAAACACATGTACTATAGCAAGAAAACACATGTACTATAGCAAGAAAACATGTACTATAGCAAGAAAACACATGTACTGTAGTAAAAAAACACATGTAATGTAGTAAAAAAACACATGTACTGTAGTAAAAAAACACATGTACTGTAGCAAGAAAACACATGTACTATAGCAAGAAAACACATGTACTGTAGTAAAAAAACACATGTAATGTAGTAAAAAAACACATGTACTGTAGTAAAAAAACACATGTACTGTAGCAAGAAAACACATGTACTATAGCAAGAAAACACATGTACTGTAGTAAAAAAACATATGTACTGTAGCAAGAAAACACATGTACTATAGCAAGAAAACACATGTACTGTAGTAAAAAAACATGTACTATAGCAAGAAAATACATGTACTGTAGTAAAAAAAACACATGTACTGTAGCAAGAAAACGCATGTACTATAGCAAGAAAACACATGTACTGTAGTAAAAACACATGTACTATAGCAAGAAAATGCATGTACTATAGCAAGAAAACACATGTACTGTAGTAAAAAAACACATGTACTGTAGCAAGAAAACACATGTACTATAGCAAGAAAACACATGTACTGTAGTAAAAAAACATATGTACTGAAGCAAGAAAACGCATGTACTATAGCAAGAAAACACATGTACTATAGCAAGAAAAC
>NW_013955537.1:2223-2672 GCF_001266775.1 Austrofundulus limnaeus
AAAAAAACATGTACTATAGCAAGAAAACATGTACTACAGCAAGAAAACACATGTACTATAGCAAGAAAACGCATGTACTGTAGCAAGAAAACGCATGTACTGTAGCAAGAAAACGCATGTACTGTAGCCAGAAAACACATGTACTGTAGCAAGAAAACACATGTACTATAGCAAGAAAACGCATGTACTATAGCAAGAAAACACATGTACTATTGCTAGAAAACACATGTACTGTAGCACGAAAATGCATGTACTATAGCAAGAAAACACATGTACTATAGCAAGAAAACACATTTACTATGAAAAAACATGTACTGTAACAAGAAAACACATGTACTGTAGCAAGAAAACACATGTACTATAGCAAGAAAACACATGTACTATAGCAAGAAAACACATGTACTATAGCAAGAAAACACATGTACTATGAAAAAACATTTACTTTAGCA
>NW_013955537.1:3672-4380 GCF_001266775.1 Austrofundulus limnaeus
TGTGTGTGTGTGTGTGTGTGTGTGTGTGTGTGTGTGTGTGTGTGTGTGTGTGTGTTTAGTCTAATTGAGGGTCTCCCTCTCGTTGATGTGGGCAGCCCCTCAGCCTCACTGCACTTCTTTCTGCCACAGTGTTTGTTGTTCCAGAACCTGTTAATTAGAGGAAGAGAACTGGTTTAAAGATGTGACCTGGTTCTGAGCTAGCATGGAGCTGTCAGCCTACAGATGATACACACATCTCCTCATTAGTGTGTCACACTGAAATTAGCTGTGATGACAAAGACTGGGGAAAAAAAACAACAAGGTTTGGTTTGTAGTTCCAGTGGGTCCAATTTAAACGCTCCTGAGCTCATTTCCCAGCATGCAGCGGGGCATTTAATGAACAGGGCTAATATGAGACTTTTAGCTAATGCTAAGATTGTTAGCACACTTCCTCTCAGCGTTCTCTCTGCAGAATACTTGGCAGAATTCAAGCTTTGACTTTAAATCAACAGAAGAAGCAAACAAGGCAGGAATGAACTTTTCTTTACAAAGTAAATGAGAAAACTTTCACATGAATCTTATAGTTTTTACAGAACAAGCTAATGTTTGATTTCCTCACAGTCGATTAAAAAACTCTTCTTCCAGGAAGCTTTCCTTAAAAACACTTTTAAATCAGTTTGTAACATTAAAATGTCTCTGAACACATTTAGCTGATGTTGTAACTTTACG
>NW_013955537.1:5380-5878 GCF_001266775.1 Austrofundulus limnaeus
TATTTATCCATCTTTTCTTTCTTTTTTGGGGGGGTGGGTGTTGTGTAACTGCAGTGTGACGGAGCACAGGTTGTTAGACGCAGAGAGAAAGAGGCAGAAGCTGGTTCTGAAGATGGAGTGGACCAAAGGTCAGGCTCTGCAGACAGAGGCTGAGATTAAACAGGACACAGCAGGAAACAGCAAAGTGTTTTGGAGGAAAGTGGATGACAGTGCAGAGAAAAAGGGACAAGGACAGTGCAGGCAGGGGGCTGCTGGGGGGAGTTTTGTGTTTGTGGTGAAATCATAAATCTTAGCTTCCTGTGACGGTGGTGTCATTGTGCAGGCGTGTATTTAGAGAGGTCATTCTGGTTTTTTTCTTTAACTTTACTTTTTGATGCTTCTTTATGTTCATTCTTCAGTCCATGCTTCTCTTTTATACTTTTATATATTTAATTACCTGTTGATGAAACAAAGTCTCATAACGTCTGAAGAGTCACAACCACCTGATCAGTGCAGCAG
>NW_013955537.1:6878-7307 GCF_001266775.1 Austrofundulus limnaeus
ATAGATAGATAGATAGATAGATAGATAGATAGATAGATAGATAGATAGATAGATAGATAGATAGATAGATAGATAGGTAAGTGCCGTCCTACCATCCATCCATCCAATCGCTGATGGTTTTGTCTGTATTCAGTTATTGGATCACAGGTGGACTTGTTTCTGTCTGTGATTTCTGACTTCCTGTGTCGTCCTGGCTCTGTTTCCTGCCTCTTCCTCTCTTCTTCTCTGTCCCGGGAGTGAAGCCGTTCCGTCTCCCCTCAATAAGCCCACCAGCTCCTCCAGCTCCAGTCTTAGCAGGCAGGACTTGTGATGGAGGGTTGTGATCAACATGTTAATGCTGTCCTTGACTCAAATAACATGCTGGGGCTGAGCTGCAGACAGAGCAGTGTGTGTGTGTGTGTGTGTGTGTGTGTGTGTGTGTGTGTGTGT
>NW_013955537.1:8307-9941 GCF_001266775.1 Austrofundulus limnaeus
ACTAATAATTAAACTAATCATTAAACTAAACTAATAATTAAACTAAACGAATAATTAAACTCTGGGTGTTTATAAATCATCCTGAGTTATTCTGAGTCCACTAAAGAGTTAAACCTACAGAAGTGATTAAACAGGAACATGACTCAGCATTAATCCTGTAGTTCAGAGAATCATTCAGCTGATAGTTTACAGCTTTTAAATGTGTTTCTGTTTCTTCATATTCCACCACAACCTAATGAATAAATGACCTGCTTAAAGACAGTTTCTAAAACCTGAGCTGTACATAACAAACAAACAAACAAACAAACAAACAAACAAACAAACAAACGATCAGAACCTCTGAGCTGTGAACTGTTGGAACAAAGATCTGCACTCAGAGTGATGAAGGTGACTCCTCTTCCTCACCTGTGACTGTAGGTGAGTGATGACGTAACAGCACCTGGGCTCAGGCCTTTCAGCTGGCTGTCCAGGAGCGCCATCTGGTGTTGAAACATGGAACATGGTTGGAATGAGGAAGACTCCGGCCTTCATCAGGAGCGTCTGACGAGTCAAAAGATGAACTGTTTACAAGTTCACATAGAGGAAAACAAAAACTCACCTTTCTGTTGTTTTACTAACATGACCTTTAACCTTTCCTTCAACCAAAAATGATTCATTTGATTAAAAAGATTTAATTATCAACTAAACAGAAATTGTTTGTTTTGTTTTGTCCTGAGTCTTATGATCTGAGTGGCCTGGCTCGGCTCGGCTCGGCTCGGCTGTTTGTCCTGCTCGAGGCCCGGCCCTGCTGCAGCTGCAGAACCAGATGTGTTTTGTCTGCGAGGCCTGATGGATGTGCAGTTTCCTCCCCTGGTTGTGTTTGGTGCCTGAGTGCTTCTTCATGTCCACACAAACACACAACTGTGTGTGCACACAAACACATAGCTGTGTGTGCACACAAACACACAACTGTGTGTGCACACAAACACATAGCTGTGTGTGCACACAAACACACAACTGTGTGTGCACACAAACACATAGCTGTGTGTGCACACAAACACACAACTGTGTGTGCACACAAACACATAGCTGTGTGTGCACACAAACACACAACTGTGTGTGCACACAAACACATAGCTGTGTGTGCACACAAACACACAACTGTGTGTGCACACAAACACATAGCTGTGTGTGCACACAAACACACAACTGTGTGTGCACACAAACACATAGCTGTGTGTGCACACAAACACACAGCTGTGTGCGCACACAAACACACAACTGTGTGTGCACACAAACACACAGTCGTGTGCGCACACAAACACACAACTGTGTGTGCACACAAACACATAGCTGTGTGCACACAAACACATAGCTGTGTGTGCACACAAACACACAACTGTGTGTGCACACAAACACATAGCTGTGTGTGCACACAAACACACAACTGTGTGCGCACACAAACACACAACTGTGTGTGCACACAAACACACAGTCGTGTGCGCACACAAACACACAACTGTGTGTGCACACAAACACATAGCTGTGTGCACACAAACACATAGCTGTGTGCACACAAACACATAGCTGTGTGCGCACACAAACACACAACTGTGTGTGCACACAAACACATAGCTGTGTGCACACAAACACGT
>NW_013955538.1:0-337 GCF_001266775.1 Austrofundulus limnaeus
GAACCCTGGAGTCAGGTCTGGGAGAGGGGCATCCAGCTCCTTTCTGGTCCCTATAAAAACTGAATGGTTCTTTGTCTGGACCTCCTACAACCAGTCTGACTTATGAGACCCCACCAGGTCCAACATGGTCCCAGTTCTCTTCCTGTCCACAGCCTGGTGGACCAGCTGAGACCCTGACCCAAGTCCTGGGCTCTGAGCCATCACAGTGAGCTCCAGCATGATATTAGTCTGTTTTCAGCAGAAACATGAGTCAGTGTGTAGAGATGTTGACATTTCCTCAGCAGCTGCTGCCATTTCCTTCCCAAACTGCTGTGACCAGATTGTGAAAGGCTGTAAC
>NW_013955538.1:2637-4028 GCF_001266775.1 Austrofundulus limnaeus
TTAAAACTAGCGAACGCTAAAGAAATGGTTTAACAGGGACAAACTATCATTAAATTTGAACAAGACTAAAACTGGGTTTTTTTTGGAAACTATTACAAAAATGCTCAAATTCAAAGTCCAGATAGAGAGTGTCATTCTTGAAAGGATAGCTATATGATAATTAATTCCTTGGAGTAATAATTGATGACAAAATCAGTTGGAAACCTCACATTAAACATTTACAGAATAAATTATCTAGAAGTATTTCAGTCCTGGCTAAATCTAAATATATTCTGAACAATAAATCCTTTTATAGTCTTTATAATTCACTGATTCGACCATGTTTAATGTATTGTTCAGATGTGTGGGGAATTAATAATAAAAGCTCTTTACAACCACTGTGTCCTACAGTAAAGAAGCATCAGAATCATCCATAATGCAGGTTTATATGAAAACACAAACATTTTATTTTCAAAATCTAAAATTCTGGTAGAATTTAAAATTGCTTAAATTATGTTCAAGGCATCAACTAAATTGTTACCTGAGCACATGCAGAAATAGTTATATGAAAAAGAAGGGAGATATAATTTAAGGGGTAACTTAAACTTAANCAATGGACCTGACATCAGGCTTTTATAATGTCCCATTGCACCCTGACGACAAGAAATACACAGCATTCTCATCACCCTTTGGACTTCACGAATACAATCGTCTCCCTCAGGGTTTGTGTAACAGCCCAGCTACATTCATGAGGATGATGATGTCCATATTCGGTGATGAGAATTTCACAAGCCTGCTGTGTTACCTCGATGATCTGATGGTTTTTGCGCCTACAGAAGAAGCTGCACTCCAACGCCTGCAGATGGTGTTTGCTCGCCTCAAGGAACACAATCTTAAGCTCGCACCCAAGAAGTGCTTCTTTCTCAGGCGGACAGTGAAGTTTCTTGGGCATGTTATCAGTGATGATGGTATTCGAACAGACCCCGAGAAAGTTAGAGCCATAAACAACATCCAATTCACTGATCTTATGGAGTCTGACGGGAAAACACCTTGCCCTAGTAAAATCAGATCATATCTTGGCATGGTAATGTACTACCAGGGTTTCATCGAGGGATGTTCTGCAAAAGCGAAACCATTGTTTAAGCTCACAGCTGAACTTGGTACTCGACACAAACACAAGAGAGGTCGAAAACCTGTCAAAAAAGGAGGTTATGTGAAGTTGACACCTGCTGATTGGACAGACGAGTGCCAGATCGCTTTTGAGACACTAAAACATGATCTTATGACAAGTGTCACTCTAGCCCACCCAGATTTCAATGCTCCGTTCATTCTAGCCGTTGACGCATCCTTTGATGGGATTGGAGCTGTCTTGTCGCAACTGCCACCTGGTGGACAAGTAGCCAGACCTATTG
>NW_013955538.1:4866-7445 GCF_001266775.1 Austrofundulus limnaeus
GTCCAGCAGGAACAGATCAGTCAGGAGCAGAAGTTTTACTGCAACAGATTCTCTCCTGTGTGACTTCTCATGTGCATGATCAAATAACCATACAGACTGAAGGCTTCACCACACGTTCCACAAGAATAGGGTTTCTCCTCAATGTGAGTCCTCATGTGAGCAGTCAAACTGTCAAGTTCTGAAAAACATTTTCTACATAATCCACATACATGGGGCTTCTCTACTATGTGGGTTCTCGTGTGAAGGATCAAACGATTCACATCACTGAAACTTTTTCCACATGTTACACACACATTGGTCTTCTTTCGTGTGTGGGTTTTCATGTGCTGGGTCAAAGTCTTCTTTGCAATGAAATTTTTTCCACAAGTTTTACAGGAAAACATATTACCTGTGTGGGTTCTCATGTGACACGTCAAATTGTGACTATATGAAAAACATTTTCCACATGTTCCACAAGAATAAGGCTTCTCACCTGTGTGGACTCTTGTGTGAGTGGTCAAATGATGACGATCCCTAAAACATTTACCACATGTTGCACAGGAAAAGGGTTTCTGTCCTGTATGGATTTTCATGTGAGACGTCAGAACAATCTGACTGGTAAAATTTTTTCCACATGTTCCACAAAAATAGGGCTTCTCACCTGTATGGGTTCTCACATGGACAGTCAATGAATTACGTTGAGCAAAACATTTCCCACAGGTTTCACAGGAATAAGGCTTCTCACCTGTGTGGGTTCTCATGTGTAATGTCAACGAACTATGATAAGTAAAACATTTCCCGCATGTTTCACAAGAATAAGGCTTCTCACCTGTGTGGGTTCTCATGTGTAATGTCAACGAACTATGATAAGTAAAACATTTCCCGCATGTTTCACAGGAATACGGTTTCTCACCTGTGTGAAGTGTAATATGTTGCTTTAAGATGAATTTTGATTTATAACTTTTGCCACAAAATGTACAAACATGTGGTTTTTCTCCTGTGCTAGTATTTTGATGGAGCCTAACATCACTTTCATTATCAAACCTTGTTCCACCAAAGTCACAAATAGTAGACTCTGTAGCAGACTCAGTCCTGGACTGTCTGTTGGACCCAGAAGATCTGACATCATTGTTGTTTTCTTTCTGATTTGGACTCTCAGTTCTAGGAGAGACATGAGAGAGGAGCTGCTGGCTCTTTGGTTCTGGGTCACTGTGGTCCCTGTCCTCACAAGTCTCCATGAAGGATTCAGTCTCCTGCTCCAGAACCAGCTGCTGACTGATGCTGAGGTCCTCCTGGTCCTCTTCCATCTGTGGAGGTTCTGTTTTCTCCTGGTCTTTAGTCTGAAGAGGTTCTGGCTCCTTGTCTTTATAGACTTGTTTCTGTTGGAGGTCTGGGATGACAAAGAACAGAAAATGTCACTAATGTGGTGATAAAACACATTTTAACCACAATAATCTAGTGTCAAATCAAACAAACTTAACTCATAAAATAATAAAACGATTTGGAAAGAATGAAAATAAAAACTATTTTAACAGATTGAAATAAAGACACTGTGGATATAATAAAATAGAAACTATTTCAACATTCTGTCCACATTACTTTTATTTTTTCATTCTGTCCACAGCATCTTTCGTTCGTTTGAATCCATTGAAATAGTTTCTATTGACCTGTTTCTATTATTTTCCTATATCAACAGATAGAAACTATTTCAACAGACTAAAATAAAGACTGTGGTTTATCTTGTAGTTCAGACTAAAGGCCTCTGCATGCTCCATCTGAACTGAACATCACCTCTCATTGTCAAAGTTTCATGATGAAAATGACATCATTCTGTTGGCAGCTTTCAGGCTCCGCCCCTTCTTATCCCAACCTGCCAGGAGAATGTTTGACCCCTCCCCCTCCCCATCAGAACTGACTGTGATTGGTCATAAATGTGTAGGCGTGTGTGTTTGTGCTGAAAGGTGTGAATGAAAACAAACTCCCAACAACCACATGAGTGCACCCCACTGTTCAGCTTCAGATGGAGCAGGTGGAGGTCTTCACAAGTCCAGATCTCAGAGTCAGGGTTCTGGTTCCTGAGGCCTCACTACAAACTGGTTGTGTTCCAGCTCGTACCCATTCTGTCCAACTTGATTACAGGCATCCTGATGGTCTTCAGGCGTCTGAGCTGATGGTCCAGCTGCTCCCCATTCAGAGTGGTCCTGATAGAAAAGATTCCAGTTTCTAGATCCAGAACCAGCTGCTGACTGATGTTCTCCTGCTCCTCTTTCATCTGAGGAGGTTCTGGTTCCTCTTCTTTAATCTGAGGAGGTTCTGGTTCCTCTTCTTTAATCTGAGGAGGTTTTGGTTCCTCCTCTTTCATCTGAGGAGGTTCTGGTTCCTCTTCTTTAATCTGAGGAGGTTCTGATTCCTCCTCTTTAACGTGAGGAGGTTCTGGTTCCTCCTCTTTAACGTGAGGAGGTTCTGGTTCCTCCTCTTTAACGTGAGGAGGTTCTGGTTCTTCCTCTTTAAAGTCAGGAGGTTCTGGTTCTTCCTCTTTAAAGTCAGGAGGTTCTGTTTCCTCCTCTTTAATCTGATGAGGTTCTGGTTCCTCCTCTTTA
>NW_013955538.1:8445-9132 GCF_001266775.1 Austrofundulus limnaeus
TGAGGAGGTTCTGGTTCTTCTTCTTTAATGTGAGGAGGTTCTGGTTCCTCCTGGTTCCAGAGCTTCTTCTCAGCAGGAACATGTTGGAGTTCTGGAAGAGGAAAATCAAAACTAAATGTTAGCTCTCATCCAACACAGTCAGGTCCATCAAATGTTGGGACATGGACACTGTCCTCATCTTTGTGTCTCTAAACACCACGATGGATCCAAAACAGAGCCAACAAGATGTTCTTTGCCTGCAGACTTTTATTTTGAAGGTCGTCACATCCAAACAGGTGAACAGGTTGTAAACAAGCCTCCATCTTTAGAAGAGACCAAAACTAACGAGACAAATTCCCTCCATCATCTGTACCTGCTTCTACCTTTCAGGGTCACTGAGGGGCGGGGCCTAAGTCCATCACAGGGACACACAGAGACAAACATTCACTCTCTGACTCACACCTAGAGACAGTTCAGAGTTTTAAATCTGCCTAAAAGTCATGTTTTGTCTGTGGGAGGAAACCAGAGAACCTAGAGAAAACCCACACCTGCATGGACAGCATGGCTGGGAGACACTGCCTAAAATCAACATCACGATAAAATTCAACAGTTCATAATGATAAATGGACAATAACACTAACTCCGCCCCTCCAACACCACACAAGTACACAGTATAGTATACTCTTAACACTATACACTATAAAGTAC
>NW_013955539.1:0-818 GCF_001266775.1 Austrofundulus limnaeus
GTTATAAACAGTTTATTTTCTTCACAGTGAGCAGCTGAACAAAAAACAAGTTTAAAGTTTTATTTATTTTTACCGTTTTCCACAGGAATGTCCTTCATACCACGACGACAGACATCCAGGTTTGATTTGCAGACCTGTAGGTTAGCCACAGCAAATTCATAAACTCCTTCCTGGTATGTGATAGGATCTATGAAAGGAGGCTGAGGATAAACTCCTTGTTTCTCCTTAAAGTCAGCGAACCACATCTCTTCTCCATCCAGAGCATACAGAAACTCTCCATCAGACTCTGAACAGCCAGCGATTCTAAGGTCCTCGTGTAGACCTGAAACACAGACTGATTATTGACCTGCTGACCCACTGGTGTTTGTTTGTTGTTTGTTTGTTGTTTGTAAACAACTCAAACTCACCTTCAGCAGACACAGAGAGGACACAGCTGAGGAAGAGGAGCAGCTTCATCTTCATCAGATCAGAGTTCTGACTGAAGCTCAGAGACCAACTGACAGAAGCTGATCAGCTGCTGGAGACTAAAGCCACCGAGCAGCCAATCAGAGAGCAGAGAGGGAGTGATGTCATCAGTTACCAGGTAGAGCCGGTCAGCAGATGAAGATCACAGAGACATTTGGACATGTCTCAGTCCATCACATGATTTATTGAAGACACTTTGTCTTTGTAAAAGTGTTGATTTGAACAAAGTAAAATATAACTTTAAAGTTATTATAAATAAAATAAATCTTTAAATCATCTTAGATTATTGCTAAAATAATTTAAAGTCTAATAAACCTAAAGCTGAAGTTTTCTGTGGTTCATGTGTGTAGACT
>NW_013955539.1:1818-2277 GCF_001266775.1 Austrofundulus limnaeus
TTTGGTCCGGACCAAACCAGTGGACCAAAGGACTTTCCTGGTCTGAATACAGCCTCACATTCTGTCTGAAAGGTCCCGCCCCCAGATGTGACCAGGTAGTCAGGTAAAAGGTGAAGGTAGTTTATTGGTCATCAGAGCATGTTCTCATGCAGTGATAAATGTGTGCTCTGCATCTGACCATCACACATGAGAAACACCCAGGTGCACGTGAGCACCCAGGGAGCAGTTGGGGGTTAGTGTCTTGCTCAAGGACACCACAACATGTGGGTGTGGCAGGGAGTCGAACCTGTGACTTTCTGGTCCCAGGTCAGCTGCTCTACCACTGCACTACAGTTTCCCCAGGTTTATGTACCTGTGACCTGGTGGGAGGAGTGAATAATCATCATTTCCTGTTTACTGAAGCTGAACAGTGAGTCTCACATGGTGGACAGACTGAGACATGTCTCACATGTTGGACAG
>NW_013955539.1:3937-5355 GCF_001266775.1 Austrofundulus limnaeus
CTCACATGGACAAACAGACCTATCTCACATGGACAAACAGACATGTCTCACATGGTGGACAAACTGAGACATGCCTCACAAAATGAGACACGTCCCACATGGTGGAAAAACTGATACATATCTCACATGGTGGATAAACAAAGACATGTCTCACATGGTGGATAAACAAAGACTTGTCTCACATGGACAAACAGACATGTCTCACATGGTGGACAAACAGAGACATGTCTCACATGGTGGACAAACTGAGACATGTTTCACATGGTGGACAAACTGAGACATGTCTCACATGGTGGACAAACTGAGACATGTCTCACATGGTGGACAAACAGACATGTCTCACATGGTGACAAACAGAGACATGTCTCACATGGTGGACAAATAGAGACATGTCTCAGAAGGTGGACAGACTGAGACATGTCTCAGATGGTGGACAGACTGAAACATGTCTCACATGGTGGACAAACTGAGACATGTCTCACATGTTGGACAAACTGAGACATGTCTCACATGGACAAACAGACATGTCTCACATGGGGGACAGACAGACATGTCTCACATGGTGGACAGACTGAGACATGTCTCACATGTTGATGAAATGGAGACATGTCTCACATGGACAAACTGACACATGTCTCACATGGTGGACAGACTGAGACATGTCTCACATGGTGGACAAATTGAGACATGTCTCACATGGTAGACAAATTGAGACATGTCTCACATGGTGGACAAAAAAACTCAGACATGTCTCAGATGGTGGACAGACTGAGACATGTCTCACATGATGAACAAACTGAGACATGTCTCGCATGGTGGACAAACAGAGACATGTCTCAGAAGGTGGACAGACTGAAACATGTCTCACATGGTGGACAAACAGAGACATGTCTCACAAACTGAGACATGTCTCACATGGTGGACAAACTGAGACATGTCTCACATGGACAAACTGAGACATGTCTCACATGGTGGACAAACAGACATGTCTCACATGGTGGACAAACTGAGACATGTCTCACATGGACAAACTGAGACATGTCTCACATGGTGGACAAACTGAGACATGTCTCACATAGTGGACAAACTGAGACATGTCTCACAAAATGAGACATGTCCCACATGGTGGATAAACAAAGACATGTCTCACATGGTGGACGGACTGAGACATGTCTCACATGTTGGACAAACTGAGACATGTCTCACATGGTGGACAAACTGAGACATGTCTCACATGGTGGACAAACTGAGACATGTCTCAGAAGATGGACAGACTGAGACATGTCTCAGATGGTGGATAAACAAAGACATGTCTCACATGGTGGACAAACAGACATGTCACATGTTGGATGGACTGAGACATGTCTCACATGTTGGACAAACTGAGACATGTCTCACATAGTGGACAAACTGAGACA
>NW_013955539.1:6355-6957 GCF_001266775.1 Austrofundulus limnaeus
ACTCCACACCTGTCTGTCTGTCTCCACACCTGTCTGTCTCTACACCTGTCTGTCTGACTCCACACCTGTCTGTCTGTCTCCACACCTGTCTGTCTCTACACCTGTCTGTCTGACTCCACACCTGTCTGTCTCCACACCTGTCTGACTCCACACCTGTCTGTCTGACTCCACACCTGTCTGTCTGTCTCCACACCTGTCTGTCTCCACACCTGTCTGTCTGACTCCACACCTGTCTTTCTGACTCCACACCTGTCTGTCTGTCTCCACACCTGTCTGTCTCTACACCTGTCTGTCTGTCTCCACACCTGTCTGTCTGACTCCACACCTGTCTGTCTGTCTCCACACCTGTCTGTCTGTCTCCACACCTGTCTGACTCCACACCTGTCTGTCTGTCTCCACACCTGTCTGACTCCACACCTATCTGTCTGTCTCCACACCTGTCTGTCTGTCTCCACACCTGTCTGACTCCACACCTGTCTGACTCCACACCTGTCTGTCTGACTCCACACCTGTCTGACTCCACACCTGTCTGTCTGACTCCACACCTGTCTGTCTCTACACCTGTCTGTCTCTACACCTGTCTGTCTGACTCCACACCTGTC
>NW_013955539.1:7957-8297 GCF_001266775.1 Austrofundulus limnaeus
GGTTAAGTACACAGCTGCAACTCTCTTGTTGTCTTTAGGAAACTTTGACCTGATCTCAAACTTCATGAAGTCATATTCTGCCTGGCTAAAAGATAATTCACCAAAATAACAAAATAAAGGTCACACTCTAATATTCCTTTGGACCACCTTTAGCTTTGATGACTGCACTCATTCTCTGTGGTGTTGTTTGGATTAGCTTCCTGACCAGGTGCAGTAAACCCAGATAACAGCACCTCCCTTACAGGCTGGTTCAGTAGGCATGTTGGCTGCATCACCTCACCTGCCTCTCTTCTTACCCTGATGCCCCCATCACTCCTCAAAGATGATAGGTCCCCAGGAT
>NW_013955539.1:9297-10165 GCF_001266775.1 Austrofundulus limnaeus
CCCCAGGATCCTTCTAGTTTTTAATAAAATGTGGGACACTTCTTCACCCAACAGTTCCTCTGCTTGATGCAGTGATTTGATCCTTCTCACACAGACTGACATCTTCTCCACCACAGGATGTGTTTGATTGCTGTTGAAGAAATAAGAAGCAGCTCGTTGAACCAGCTGAGGTTAACTAACTTGTTGCAGCTGAAACACAATCACCCTGCAGTCAGTACCCAATAGGAGGCTCCCACCTGTGGGATTAAATCCAGGTGGAGACTTGTTGGGCCAGCCAGTGTCTGTGTATGTTTAAGAATAAATGCAGAAAACAACATGCAGGGCTTCAGTCTGCTCTCAGCACATTATGACTGGATCTGTTGAAGTGTGTTGTCATTTTGTAGAGCACCAGGTAAATACATACTCTTAGAGAATTAGGAATGTTGTATGATACACCTAAAACATGTAAAAATATTTGTTTCTGTTGGAAGAAATGTAGAAAAGTAAATATTTTTTAATTGTTGAACTGATGTGGAACAGAAACTTCAGAGTAAATACAAGGAAACAGGAAAGTTTAGAAAATCACAGTAAAACTATTACAATATATTTCAACCTCAAAATATCCTGAATCTTTTTACAAAAGTAAACGATTCAATAAATAAACAAACAGGCAGAGATCATAATCCTCAATGGTAGACCTAAAGTTACACCTGTCTGACTCACCTGTCTGTCTGACTGACTCTCACCTGTCTGACTGACTCTCACCTGTCTGACTGTCACCTGTCTGTCTGACTGACTCTCACCTGTCTGACTGACTCTCACCTGTCTGACTGTCACCTGTCTGTCTGACTGACTCTCACCTGTCTGACTGACTCTCACCTGTCTGACT
>NW_013955539.1:11165-11653 GCF_001266775.1 Austrofundulus limnaeus
CCAGTAGAAACCACTTCAGACCCAGTCAGTCTTAACAGAAACCAGTTCAGACCCAGTCAGTCTTAACAGAAACCAGTTCAGACCCAGTCAGACCAGTAGAAACCAGTTCAGACCCTGTCAGTCTTAACAGAAACCAGTTCAGACCCAGTCAGACCAACAGAAACCAGTTCAGACCCATTCAGACCAGTAGAAACCAGTTCAGACCCAGTCAGTCTTAACAGAAATCAGTTCAGACCCAGTCAGACCAACAGAAACCAGTTCAGACCCAGTCAGTCTAACAGAAACCAGTTCAGACCCTGTCAGTCCAACAGAAATCAGTTCAGACCCAGTCAGACCAACAGAAACCAGTTCAGACCCAGTCAGTCTTAACAGAAACCAGTTCAGACCCAGTCAGTCTTAACAGAAATCAGTTCAGACCCAGTCAGACCAACAGAAACCAGTTCAGACCCAGTCAGACCAACAGAAACCAGTTCAGACCCAGTCAGACC
>NW_013955540.1:0-803 GCF_001266775.1 Austrofundulus limnaeus
CGTCAAACTAGTTAGCTCTCTGAGTATTTGCCTGCCTTGGATTGTGATGGGGGCGAGGAACCCGAGAGGGTCGTACAGGCTATTGACCGTAGAGAGGACGCCTCTACGACTGAAAGGCTTTTGATCTTTGTCGACTTTGAATGTGAAAGTGTCAAGGCCAACATTCCACAACAGTCCCAAACTCCGCTGGACAGGGAGATCTGGTGCACACAGATCCAAGTTTTCAACATCTTTAGCTCTGTCTTCTGGCGGAAAGGCTTCCAGAACAGCTTGGCGGTTTGAGGTGACTTTATGTAGCCTGAGATTTGAACAAGCGAGAGCCTGTTGTGCTTGTCTTAGAACATGAACTGCTTCTTGCTCAGTGGGGAATGACTTGAGAGCATCGTCGACATAGAAATCTCGCTCTATGAACCTGCGTGCATCGGTCCCGAACTCTGCTTCACCGGTCGTTGCCGCTTTCTTGAGGCCGTATATGGCAACAGAGGGGGAGGGACTGTTCCCGAAGATGTGCACACGCATGCGGTACTCAATTATTTCGCAGGACATGTCGTTATCTTTGTACCACAAAAAGCGGAGAAAGTTTCTGTGGCTCTCTTTAACAACAAAACAGTGAAACATGTGTTCAATGTCAGCGGTTACGGCTACTTGTTCTTTTCTGAACCTCATGAGCACTCCGACGAGACTGTTGTTAAGGTCAGGGCCTGTGAGTAGCACGTCGTTGAGAGAGACCCCTTCATAGGGGGCGCTTGAGTCAAACACGACTCTAATCTTTGTGGGTTTCTTGGGATGGTAAACCCCGAACA
>NW_013955540.1:1581-2696 GCF_001266775.1 Austrofundulus limnaeus
GCTTTACACAGGTGTGTCATGTGTTGAGGTCAGAGCTTCACAGAGTCTGTGGAACCCTGATGTATACAGGCAATCTGAAACACAAAGTTTGATGACAAATTGCAGCATTTCACCCTCATCATAGCAAGTTAGCCTTCAGATACATGGCTGACAATCAGAGTGTATTTTCATACTGAAGTAATCTAAGTGTACTGAAGGTTTCATAGGTACAAGCACTTCATAACCAAATGTAGAATTTGAAATTCTACATTTGGTGAAAGTAAGTACAGAAAGTACATATTTTTAGCTTTGAAATGAGGTATTGCATTCTACATTTCATCAAAGATTGGTGCCTGAAACTCTCTGATTTATACTGCAAACAATATAGTGCATTTAAGCAGACCTGGTAGTAATTAAGTTTTGATTTGCAGGGGATGATTTTAAAAGTTCTACTTTTGTTATGTAAACTGATGTTTAATTTTCAGCAGAAGAGAACTATTATTATTAAAAATGGTGTGTTTTTATGTCTAGGCACATGCATAACAATTTTTCTTGCAGGTTTTCAGATTTAAAGTTGTTTTTGAAGAAGTGGTGCTGACAATGTCAGCTTTTCAGTATATTTTGTCATTAGAAAATAGTTTTCCATGTTGGCCACTCGGCGGCAGGCTCCTAAAACTAACCTTCATAACCTTTGAGTTGTCTGTAGTATTGGGGGGAGGGTCAGTTGAACCTGCTCTGAACCTCACCTATTAACACCTCATACAGTCTTCCCTTAGTGCTTGCATTGTAATGCTGAGATTCTTTTCATCAGCAGAAGAAGCAGTGAAACTAATTTTGATGCACACCTACTTTGCTTAGACATGTTTTTCCTCAGTCTTTTCAAGGCCTTCTGAACCTTATAATTTGACAATTTGAAACAAAACTGTGTAAACTGCTGCAATTTCTTAATTTTGAACACATAATTTGCTGAAACAGCTCCACCCAGGAACAAAACAGTCCATATGTGACCTTCAGATGGTGAATTGGAACTAGAAAACTCCAGTAGTTTTTTTCACAATTCACAATGTTGAAATGTGGGTAAAATCAGCACATGTGGTGAAATTACCCACATTTCAACCACATGGCCTTACTGCAGC
>NW_013955540.1:3696-4070 GCF_001266775.1 Austrofundulus limnaeus
ATATACTACACCAGGATCCGGCCACAGATTCTGAGGTCCAAGGGGTGTAAAGAGGATTTGGACCAAGAGAAGTTTTTTCTTTCCTCCAGAGGGACACCAATTTACAACCCCTCCAATGACCTGGCCAGACTTCATACAAAGTAAGTTGACAGCAGGATTCATGTGTATCTGTTAGAAGCAGCAGTTACTGTAGAACTGTTGGATTGGGAGACTAAATGCAACTTCATCTTGAACTGTCTTTCAGATATGGCATCAAACCAGTGAGCAGCCAGGAAGCTCGCAGGTTAACTGAAACAGCAATGAAGACAAGAGTGGACGTGGATAAAGCACTGGTGGCTGACTACCTGACCCATTCCAACGCAACAGCTGAAAAG
>NW_013955540.1:4823-5666 GCF_001266775.1 Austrofundulus limnaeus
AATAAAACAAAACAAATAATTTTCTGTACAATGTACAATGAAAATAAAAAAATGAAAAAGTATTTCAAAATCAAAAAAAAGAAGAAAGGTAGCAGAGAGAAAAAAAATCTCAGAATATCTGCCCCTTTTCCCCAAGAACAAGTTAAATAAAACAAAACAAATCATTTTTGATCCAATGTACAATACAAATAAGAAAATACAAATGAAAAAGTATTTCAAAATCAAGCAGGGGAGCAGTGGGTCATCCTCATCAGTGGAGCAGTGGGTCCTCCTCCTCATCTGTTATGCAAAACAGACAGAAAGCAGGGAGGAGTGTGTATTTAATCCCTGGGGTTTCCCTTCAAATCAACAGAGCTGCTGTGAGGATCAAGACACTGCAGTTCTGCTGAGGACCTGTTGACTACTACGATATACTGAGCTGCTGTGGACATTTCTTTACAAGTAAGTAAAATTGTAAGATATAGAGATATTCTTTAAGTTGAAATCTGAGCCAAAATCTCAACATTGTGTTTGAGACTAAAATGTAACAATTTTATTTTCTAGTTTTGGCTATGAAATACCTGTACCTATGAAACATTCAGGAAACTTAGAGTACTTTAGTGTGAAAGTACATGCCAAGTGTCAGCCATGTAGCTGAAAGCTAACTTGCTAAGAGTGGGTTGATATTGTTCCACATTGTCATCACACTTTGTGTTGCATGTTGGCTGTATGCATCAGGGCAACACAGTCTCTCTGAAGCTCTGCAAACAATATAGTGCATTTTAGGCAAACATGGCAGTATAGTAGAGTTTCTATTAACAAGAAGGTTTGGTTCCTCCTGGGCTTGTTTGATCTCATTTTAAC
>NW_013955540.1:6666-7282 GCF_001266775.1 Austrofundulus limnaeus
AATTATCTTAAGCAAGCTACTGCCCTGCATGCCAGTCCCTAGCGTGAGTAAATGGTGAAGGTTGTGATAGGAAGGACATTTAATATAAACACTTTTGCCAAGTTAATATATTTGGCAATATAGTGTTGTCACTTGTGTGAAAGCTAAGAGACTAAACTGAGGTTTTCTAATCCATGAAGCAGCTCTGTTGTCCATCCACAGGCTGAGTCATTTCTACATTTTCCTCTCAGTCAATGTGCTCTGGTTTCATTGAAAAGAGCTGATCTTCAGATGTTCTCCTTCAGGGTGGATAAATGTTGCTTAAAGCCTTTTGCTGATAACCTAGTCTATGTCATTATTTACCCAGTATGCTTTATTTATTCATCTTGCAGTTACAATAAACATTTATCAAATAAAGTCAATGTAAATCTGGATCACTTTAAAACCAGATATGAACCACCCAAACATCTAAATGGGCAAAGTTGATCCACTGTTTGACATTTTTTCTGTAGCTACAGCAGCTACACTCTTGATTTTGTAATACTGTATGTTGTTCTGGGGACCATGTGTAAGACTCCTGTTGGTGTTGGTCCTCTAGACCTTAATCTGGGCAAATTTTTTAGGAGCCACATACAAC
>NW_013955540.1:10961-11787 GCF_001266775.1 Austrofundulus limnaeus
GTCCAGGATTGGAAGCCAACTGGTAGTCTAGAAGATGCAGTCAGATCAGACCGGGTGGTCAAGTGTATCAAGTCACAAAAATGGACGGGCTTGGCCTTTAGTGAAATTGAGGGTAAAAACAGGGGTGTTGTGACCACACGGGATTTTCTGCCAGGGGAAGTTGTCTGTGACTACCATGGGAAGTTGGTGTCACATAGAAAGGGTGAAGAAATCCACCGTGACATCCAGCTGTCTGAGAGTGGGTATATGTTCTTTTTTAAGAACAAAGGAAAGGCCCTGTGCATTGACGCACATGAAGAACACTGCGAGTGCCACCCAGAAAAGCTCACTTTTGGGCGGCTAATCAACCACTCAAGAAAACACCCAAACATCAAGCCAAGACTGTACATCTTCACATCTGATGGGGTAGAGAAAGAGGTCATACTTTTCATAGCATCACAGAAGATTCGTGTCAACGAGGAGCTCCTCTTTGACTATGGGGTCAATAGGAAGTCCTACTGTGGGGAGGGGCTAGACTTGGACTGGCTTTAAGTGCATTTCACTACAGAAAAACCTCAATACAGTAGGAAAAAACAGTTTCAACCCTTAACTGATTTTCACTACGGAGGTTTTCAGTACAGTAGGAAATCAGTTTTGAACTGGCCCCTCCATTCATCATCATCATCATCGTCATCGTCATCATCATCATCATCATCATCATCGTCATCAAACTGCATTTCACTACAGAAAAACCTCATTACAGTAGGAAAATGCAGTTTCAACCCTTAACTGCTTTTCACTACGGAGGTTTTCAGTACAGTAGGAAATCAGTTTTGAACTGGCCCCT
>NW_013955540.1:12787-13155 GCF_001266775.1 Austrofundulus limnaeus
GAGAAACAGTTAAAGTCTGGTGGTTTTAAAAAGGGAGAACCACTTACTGTTTGGTGGTTTTAAATAAGGGAGAACCAGTTAAAGTCTGGTGGTTTTAAAAATGGATAACCAGTTAAAGTCTGGTGGTTTTAAATAAGTGAGAATTAATTAAAGTCTAGTTGCTTAAAATAAGTGAGAACCAGGTAAAGTCTGGGGGGTTTAAATAAGTGAGAACCAGTTAAAGTCTGGTGGTTTTAAAAAGGGAGAACCAGTTAAAGTCTGGTGGTTTTAAATAAGTGAGAAACAGTTAAAGTCTGGTGGTTTTAAAAAGGGAGAACCAGTTAAAGTCTGGTGGTTTTAAAAAGGGAAGACCAGTTACAGTCTGGTGG
>NW_013955541.1:0-962 GCF_001266775.1 Austrofundulus limnaeus
CATCAGCTCTACCAACTGAGCCACCGTACCACCCCATTTCCTCTTGGAGCCCTTAATATGTCTGCAGCTTCTTGTGTTCCTTTTTTATGTTAGTTATTTTTGGATTACTACATCTTTCACCATCTTATTTGTATGTGGTTTGTTGACCACCACAATGTCTAACTGGTTAGCCATAATTTGTTTGTCAGTCTGGATTTGGGTCTATCTTAGACTTGGCATTTTCTATCTCAATTGACTGAATCTCCCATTTATCTGCCAATAATAAGTGAGAATATCTGGATGTGCCCACACCAGGATAACCAAAAAATATACATGAATAAATAATTAACAACTTCATTTCATATTTAACCAGTTTATGGACAGTTTTGCAAATTTTCAAACAAATGATAGGATGACTGTTTTTTCACAACAATGACTACTACATGTTATACTTCAAGATGACAAATTAAACATTAAAACAGATCAACAAAGCAGAAATCAGCAAGAAAATACATTGTAAAACGGTCTGTTGAAAACAAAGGGAAATGACATTTGAATGGTGGACAGCATTTAAATGTCCTGACAATTTTGCAATAATTACAGTATTTTTATAAACATAACACACATCTAGTATAGTTCAAATGTTACAAAAATAAATTGATACATAAATAGATAAATAAAATGTGTCACTGTCTAGCAAAAATAAACCAGTGTCCAGTTCTTTTCTTATTAGGGGTGTAAAACAAAAATGATTCAAGACTATTGACATCAGTATCTGCCATGTTGATTGAAGTGGAATGTTAAGCATGATGGTGTCCTTTAACCTTAGAGGTCTGTATCTCACCTGTCCATTTCTAATGCAAAACAGCATCAAAAGCAAAATCCCTTTTTGAGAAATACACAGGCCATCCAAAAGCAACAGCAACAATGATAATAATAATAATGATAATAATAATAATAATAATAATAATAATAATAATAAT
>NW_013955541.1:5395-6424 GCF_001266775.1 Austrofundulus limnaeus
AGTCATGATATCGTTGCCAAAAGTATGCAGTTGATTATTTTTATGTAAGGAACAGTGCTCAAAATGGGACAGTACACATTTATTTTTACAGCATGCCACTTCTCATAAACCTGCCAGTACTCAGAATAAGTGTCACCTACTGTGAGCTACAGGTGAGTCAAATAAACTGCATTAACTACAAGATATGTTAAAAACAGGAAGCTACAACTCACTACACTTCTTCTGATTGGGTCAAAAATAGTCGCCCATGAGATGCATGATTAACGAGGAAGAAGGATCAGGTCAAATTTAGGCACGAGGAGCTGACTGGAACCACACCTGGGTGAGGGCCAGGAATCTGAGCCACGGTACTGAAGACCAGATTATATACAGTCTGTGAGCAGAGAGGACGACTGTGAATGTAAATAATCAGTAAATGTGTTGCTAATTTCTGTTTTGTCCAATGAGATGTGATTGTTTAACATGAAAGTGGAACAAAACATCCAAACACTTAGCGTTTGAGCAATGCTCCCACCAGTCCCTCTGCCTCAACAGACAGGAAATAAAACTGTGGATGCTTTTGCTAAGAAAACTGCTCAAATAAATCTACAGCATGTCTGTGAAGCTGTTCCTACAAATATTATGGCCTGACAAGCAAAAGTCTATTTGGCACTCCCAATCAACAATCACCATCCCCAAAAAACTAAAATATGAACTGAAGTTCATGAGACAAAGTGTTTTTCTGCTGCGTTATGTTTTCCTTGTCCATCATGAGTATTATTAACACTAAACCGATTAGTTCAAGATATATAATAATACTAATACATTCTTACATTCTTATTCATACATTGAACATTCCAGAAGCTTTTGGTTGATCTTTAACTTTGATGCAGTTTGAAAGTGTATGAGGTTACTGTAAGTACCAGCACTTTTGTCCTACTTTGAGCAATGTTCAGGAATAAGAACAGCTGTTATTTTAAAGGCACAGTGTGTAGGATTTGTTGTTTTCAGCGACATCTAGTGGTTGAATCATCCTCCCTGGTCCTCCCC
>NW_013955541.1:7881-8205 GCF_001266775.1 Austrofundulus limnaeus
AAAATTTCTGGCAATTTTGTCAAGTTCTCTGTCCGTCGGTCGTCTTAAGTCAGACTTATTTTGGCGGTGCTCATGTGGAGACCTTGGGCTACTCTCACGATCGTGATTACCTCGATGCCCCCTTATGGGCTTGCGAGGGTCTCTACCACGACGTGGAGAACCACCGCCACCCCCCCCCTCCACCAAAGCGAGGAGGTGAAGGGTCGTCAGGGTCGGATGGAGCTGATCCACTGCGGCCTCCAGTGTCTGTACCAGAACACTGTCCGATCTGCTCTTCTTCTTCAATTTCGAAGGTGATGTGTGATTCACGCCTTCGTGGAGGCG
>NW_013955541.1:9104-10007 GCF_001266775.1 Austrofundulus limnaeus
ATGAACAAAATTAACTGAGGCGGTATAAAAAGTTAATTTAATGCAATGTTGCTAATTAAACTTCCTAGTAACCTGATAATTTAATGAGACTTTCACCATTAACTGTGACAAGTGTCAGACAGGTATTAACTCTGAACATCTTTCTCTCACTTCAACACTGCAGGGACCTTTTATGTCAATGCAAAGTCAATGTTTTTTGTTTTGCTTCATTTGAATCCAATGAAACATCTGTATAAATCTGAATATGTCTTGGAGCTGCTATGTTACTGTAATGCAGTGATTCCAAAATGACATTTCATGAATGAATGCATTTTCATAAATATTGCAGGAATCAACATTTCACACTTGTATATTTTCAACACACTAAAATGAAGATAAAAAACAGATGCACTATGCTAAAGGACTTTGCCTGAGAAATTAAGGTGTTTTTTATATTTTTTTTGTCTGAACTGTTCAACTTGAAAGACCAGTAATTATGTTTTGCATACAACTGTAAAAATACAGTAAAATTCAACAATCACATTGCATCATTTTCTTTTTTGTTGTTGTTCACTTAAAAAAAACTTTATGGATTTGTACAGGTATTGAACAGGATGTGACACAATCATAGTATTATTTGGAATTCATACTCAATATTGGGCAATAAACAGTCAACTATCAACAGTTACACACTTTTCTTTTCTTTTCACATACAAAAAGATTTGGGGAGACACAAACTCTGTACTTCTACCATCGTCAATTAGTGCATGATTAAAAATGTCCCCTTCTCCCAAACTCTTGGAGCCAACAGGGAACAGAATGATGTAAAGCCAAGGGAAAAATCGAAAAAAAAAGGAGTATCCAGGAGCAATCTTGGTTTCCCAGTTTGCTTTTAGGACTAATTGTCTTTTCTTGCAGTGCTGA
>NW_013955541.1:11007-12540 GCF_001266775.1 Austrofundulus limnaeus
ACACACACACACACACACACACATATAATCAGTAAATATTTAGACTATGTCCTAAAATATAGAATTTGTTGAAAGTAATTATGACTGTCAATTAATTTATAAAACATGAGGTAAAGTTCTCCTTTTTTAATTAATTGGTTCATTTTAAAGTATTTATTTATAAGTCCATTTCTGCTTAAAATTTTAATTATGTCCCTTTCAGTCCTCCATAAATTACATGTTTTCCTTCAAGAAATAATCCCTCAAGAGTCTAACACCCCTTCTGGTTTTTCTCCGCCATGCAGCCCTGAAAGGATTCTTCAGTGAGTCTCTGCCTCTCCGTCATCTCAGTCCACTTGATGGCTTCTACACAAAGGAAATGGTCCCCTTGATGATCCCCTCGAGGTTGATGAAAAGGGGAAACATCTCACAGAGCCAAGTTGTGTAAATAGAGGGGAAGTGGCAGATGCTTAGAGCGTTGTGAGCCAGTGTGTTCTCATGATGAAGCAGCAACAAGTTGTCTTCAATGATGAAAACACCACATGATCCGACTGATCATTTGGTCTCAAGGTAGCATCTTTATGTGGACAATACTCCTCATATCAAGAAAAGCAATCTACATGAGTTTGACTTTGTATTTCGACTATTGTGTTTTCTTTGGTCTCTGTGATTCTGGATCCTTCCACTGATGGTTCTGGTACTTGGTCACTGCGTTGTACTCAAAGATCTGTCACTGGTCACTTATCTCAGCAAGTTTAGTCTGTTTCAAGACACTCAAGGGTGATCATTTAATAATCTTCATTATCTTTATGTTGATTTGCACAGTTTACTTTTTTGTTCCATTGTCTTCAGTGTGCTTGTTCATTTATTGGGGGTTTTATTGTGCACGACAGATTTAAGCGACCCAAGTGAACCGGATCATTTGAGTGATTCAGAGGATTTTAAATTCACAAAGTGAAACAGATTTACCTCCTCTACCCCATATGCATCATTGCATCTGATCATTGATTACAGGCTTCGGAACTAGCTTTGTGTAAGTCTTCTTTATGCCAAAATCTTTAATATCAATCTTCCACATTCTATCACGGTCTTTAACTTACGGTACATGTGATCATCACCACACACAATGTCCCGTGCTCAACGCTGTCCTCTGTCCTGTTCAGTGGGTGTCTTCTGCTAGTGGGGTTTTCATCCATTTTCTGTATCCTTTTTAAACCTCTGTTGCCACTCAGAACCACTAGCTTTGTGATATCTCTTTAGACTACTAACACAAGTTCCCACAGTGCCGAGTGCTTCTGTTGAAGATTTCCCAGGAATATCAGAAACTTCAGGTTGGTTTGTTGCTTTGTGCACAAAGCTTCAAGGCCTAAAACTGAGGAGCTAACAAAAGTATTAGAGAAACATACAATAACTGCAGAAAACTAAAGATTGCAGTTAAATACTCCTCTTTATCCCTATCCCACTCATAGCTCACACACCACACCTGGTCCTGTTACTCTTTCTGACACACCTGCTCTTCAACAGTTTCAGGCCAGTGGGATACTGGCTAAAAAC
>NW_013955541.1:13923-14548 GCF_001266775.1 Austrofundulus limnaeus
AATGTGTTCATTTAAAACAATATGGGTGGTACCTGTGATCCAGCAGTTTGAAGTGCAATTTAGAAACCAGCCATAACTGAAAGTTTGATGTCTTGTAGGGATGTTTTAGCTACATTTGAAAGCTAGTGATTGCTCTTGTTTCAAGATGATCAGGTGATAACATGAGCTGAACAACAACAACAAAGGCTTCATTCCTTTCCAAAATGCGTAAATGTGAACTTCAACATTTAAGGTTTAACTTTTACATTCAGATTTAACAATTTAGATTTAGGATTTATTATTTAAAAAATCAATTTTTTTTACCATTTAAATTGAACATTTATTGAAATGTAAGAACAGTTAGCTAAATATTGGAAAATATTTTAGTGAATTTTTTTAACATTTCATTTTACAATTTGCACCCCATATAAGACTATGTACTATATTCCTGTGGTAAACTTATTTCTGTATTCACATTTTTGTTTTCCTGATAATAACATACAGTAATCAGGTGCCCATTATCTAAATTCAAAAATACATCTTTTGTCCATGAAAAGACAAGCAAACATTTGTCCTGCTACACAGAACACTCAAAATACCTCAGAGACAGACTGAGGAGCTGCATCAGTGAACTTTCTACTTCCAC
>NW_013955541.1:15548-16007 GCF_001266775.1 Austrofundulus limnaeus
ATATATATATATATAAACTGTTGTCTTGTGTGAGCATACCCCTTTACTTTGAATCATAACCATTAATTTTAAAAGCCACATAAGTATTTCATACAGATCCACCTGTGAGGAATCTAACTGTTAATGATCTCAGTATATATACACATTTGTTTTGAAAACCTTCAGAAGCAACAATAGTCAAACATGTATACGTAGTAAGGACTGTCACCAAGCAAGAAACTGCATAAAGACTATGTAGCCAATTTATTAAAATCCCAGATAAAACACTAAATTGCATGTTCAAACAAAAAAAGTGCTATTAGAGAATATGTAGCAGGTGATCTTCAAAGATTGCACAAATGATAACAGGTGCAAGGAGTGGACTATCATTTACACACTGCTGCGGAGAAGATAATGGTGACTGAGCGCATTCAGTTTGCACCTGTCTTTCAATTGTGCTTAACATAAGATGCAGAAACA
>NW_013955542.1:0-1196 GCF_001266775.1 Austrofundulus limnaeus
GCTCAGGTTAGAGCTCAGATTACAGCTCAGGTTAGAGCTCAGATTACAGCTCAGGTTAGAGCTCAGATTACAGCTCAGATTACATTACAGCTCATGTTATAGCTCAGATTACAGCTCAGGTTAGAGCTCAGATTACAGCTCAGGTTAGATTACAGCTCAGGTTAGATTACAGCTCAGGTTACAGATTAGATTAGATTACAGCTCAGGTTAGAGCCCAGGTTACAGCTCAGATTACAGCTCAGGTTAGAGCTCAGATTACAGCTCAGGTTAAAGCTCAGATTACAGCTTGGGTTAGATTAAAGCTCAGATTACAGCTCAGGTTAGAGCCCAGGTTACAGCTTAGATTACAGCTCAGGTTAGAGCCCAGGTTACAGCTTAGATTACAGCTCAGGTTAGAGCTCAGGTTACAGCTCAGGTTAAAGCTCAGATTACAGCTCAGGTTAGAGCTCAGATTACAGCTCAGGTTAAAGCTCAGGTTAGAGCCCAGGTTAAAGCTCAGGTTACAGCTCAGATTACAGCTCAGGTTAAAGCTCAGATTACAGCTCAGGTTAGAGCTCAGATTACAGCTCAGATTAAATTACAGCTCAGGTTAGATTACAGCTCAGGTTAGAGCTCAGATTACAGCTCAGGTTAGAGCTCAGATTACAGCTCAGGTTAGAGCTCAGATTACAGCTCAGGTTAGAGCTCAGATTACAGCTCAGGTTAGAGCTCAGATTACAGCTCAGATTAGAGCTCAGATTACATTACAGCTCAGATTACATTACAGCTCAGATTACAGCTCAGGTTAGATTACAGCTCAGGTTACAGATTAGATTACAGCTCAGGTTAGATTACAGCTCAGATTAAATTACAGCTCAGGTTAGATTACAGCTCAGGTTAGAGCCCAGGTTAAAGCTCAGATTACAGCTCAGGTTAGAGCTCAGATTACAGCTCAGATTAGATTACAGCTCAGGTTAGATTACAGCTCAGGTTAGATTACAGCTCAGATTAAATTACAGCTCAGGTTAGATTACAGCTCAGGTTAGATTACAGCTCAGGTTAGATTACAGCTCAGGTTAAAGCTCAGATTACAGCTCAGGTTAGAGCCCAGGTTAAAGCTCAGATTACAGCTCAGGTTAGAGCTCAGATTAGATTACAGATCAGGTTAGAGCTCAGATTAGATTACAGCTCAGGTTAGAGCTCAGATTACAGCTCAG
>NW_013955542.1:2196-2577 GCF_001266775.1 Austrofundulus limnaeus
GGACACACCTGTTACCTGTAACGGGACACACCTGTAACCTTTGTTTTGTACTTCAGCTGTTTCAATAAAACCATGAGTCTCCATTAGGACTGCAGTGTTGTCATGGGAACAGGGTGGGACCTGGGCGTGTCACAGGGTCAGCTGCTCCTTAGTTTCAGGTGTCAGCAGACGAGGAGGAGGAGCTTCATCAACACACCTGTGCTGCAACACTTTACCTGTAAATGTCCTGAATGTAATGATGAATAAATCTGTGTGTGTGACTGACTTACAGGTGTGTGTGTGTGTGACTGACTTACAGGTGTGTGTGTGACTGACTTACAGGTGTGTGTGTGACTGACTTACAGGTGTGTGTGTGACTGACTTACAGGTGTGTGTGTGTGA
>NW_013955542.1:2849-3463 GCF_001266775.1 Austrofundulus limnaeus
AGCTCAGGTTAGAGCTCAGATTAGATTACAGCTCAGGTTAGAGCTCAGGTTAGAGCTCAGATTACAGCACAGCTCAGATTACAGCTCAGGTTAAAGCTCAGGTTACAGCTTGGGTTAGATTAAAGCTCAGGTTACAGCTCAGATTAGATTACAGCTCAGGTTACAGCTCAGGTTAGATTACAGCTCAGATTAAAGATCAGGTTAGATTACAGCTCAGATTAGATTACAGCTCAGGTTAGAGCTCAGATTAGATTACAGCTCGGATTACATTACAGCTCAGGTTAGAGCCCAGGTTACAGCTCAGATTAAAGATCAGGTTAGATTTCAGATTAGATTACAGCTCAGGTTAGAGCTCAGATTACATTACAGCTCAGGTTAAAGCTCAGATTACAGCTCAGATTAGATTACAGCTCAGGTTAGAGCTCAGATTAGATTACAGCTCAGGTTAAAGCTCAGATTACAGCTCAGATTAGATTACAGCTCAGGTTAGAGCTCAGCTCAGATTACAGCTCAGGTTACAGCTCAGATTAGATTACAGCTCAGGTTAAAGCTCAGATTACAGCTCAGATTAGATTACAGCTCAGGTTAGAGCTCAGCTCAGATTACAGCTCAGG
>NW_013955542.1:5190-5587 GCF_001266775.1 Austrofundulus limnaeus
CAGGGAGACCAACGGAAAAACATCTGTCAGTTTTTAATAGAGGTGAGCAGCTGTCACTGTGTCCTGGTGTCTTCAGATTAGATTACTGCTCAGATTACAGCTCAGATTAAAGATCAGATTAAAGATCAGGTTAGATTAGAGCTCAGATTAGATTACAGCTCAGATTAGATTACAGCTCAGATTACAGCTCAGGTTAGATTACAGCTCAGATTAAAAATCAGGTTAGAGCTCAGATTACAGCTCAGATTACATTACAGCTCAGGTTAGAGCTCAGATTACAGCTCAGGTTAGAGCTCAGATTACAGCTCAGATTACATTACAGCTCAGGTTAGAGCTCAGATTACAGCTCAGGTTAGAGCTCAGATTACAGCTCAGGTTAGAGCTCAGATTACAGCTC
>NW_013955542.1:6587-7456 GCF_001266775.1 Austrofundulus limnaeus
CAGCTCAGATTAGATTACAGCTCAGATTAGATTACAGCTCAGATTAGATTACAGCTCAGGTTAGATTACAGCTCAGATTACAGCTCAGGTTAGATTACAGCTCAGGTTAGATTACAGCTCAGATTACAGCTCAGGTTAGATTACAGCTCAGATTAAAGATCAGGTTAGATTATAGCTCAGATTAAAGATCAGGTTAGATTTCAGATTAGATTACAGCTCAGGTTAAAGCTCAGATTACAGCTCAGGTTAAAGCTCAGATTACAGCTCAGGTTAAAGCTCAGATTACAGCTCAGGTTAGAGCTCAGATTACAGCTCAGATTAGATTACAGCTCAGGTTAGAGCTCAGATTACAGCTCAGGTTAAAGCTCAGATTACAGCTCAGGTTAGAGCTCAGGTTACAGCTCAGATTACAGCTCAGGTTAAAGCTCAGATTACAGCTCAGGTTAGAGCTCAGATTACAGCTCAGATTACAGCTCAGATTAAATTACAGCTCAGGTTAGATTACAGCTCAGGTTACAGCTCAGATTAAATTACAGCTCAGGTTAGATTACAGCTCAGGTTAGATTATAGCTCAGGTTAAAGCTCAGGTTAGAGCCCAGGTTAAAGCTCAGATTACAGCTCAGGTTAGAGCTCAGATTAGATTACAGCTCAGGTTAGAGCCCAGGTTACAGCTCAGATTACAGCTCAGGTTAGAGCCCAGGTTACAGCTCAGATTACAGCTCAGGTTAGAGCTCAGGTTAAAGCTCAGATTACAGCTCAGGTTAAAGCTCAGATTACAGCTCAGATTACAGCTCAGGTTAGAGCTCAGATTACAGCTCAGGTTAGAGCTCAGATTACAGCTCAGGTTAGAGCTCAGATTACAGCTCAGG
>NW_013955542.1:8456-9246 GCF_001266775.1 Austrofundulus limnaeus
CACCAATCAGTGCCCCCACCCCCATGGGCCCCCAATTTATTTGAAAAAGGGATGTCTGTACATAAAAATGGCTTTTAATCCCATGATGCATTACCTGTGAAAGCTGTCTGAATCAAAAGCAGGAGATTTTCAAATTTCTCTTTTTCACACAAAATTAAGTTTTAGAAAGTTTTTAGGCGACAAAGTAACCATGTAGAACTCTAATATACACTTTCTTTTCCAATATTTTGTTTAAATACTGTTTTACTCAAAGGTTTTTGTAGTGTTGCTGCACTCTGCTCTGCCATGAGCTGACTGCTGTAATACTGGAGAGAACACACACACAAACTCGTCTTTACATCCTTGTGGGGTCCGTCCATTGACTTCCATTCATTTCTTGGTAANCCATACGGTTTAATAGATGGAAACAGGTAAAGATGGAGACTTTCTAAATGTTCAATAATGTCTTCTTTAGTTAATAATAGCAATTAATTCTGTTTGTCCCATCAGGACCACTGTTCTGTCCACTGTCCCACCTGCTGTCCAGATGTCTCCGTCTGTGAACAGTGCTTCAGATTGGCTGAAATGTGTGACTGCCGCCTGCCAAGTGTACGTTCCCTCCTTCCCAACATCTGCTCCTCACTTTCAGTAAGAAATACCTCCTGCTCCTCCTGCTCCTCCTGCTCCTCCTGCTCCTCCATCAGCCCAGCTTTCTCCACAGAAAGCTTTCACACGACTGCTTCCTGTTTGATGTTTATACCTCATGACCACTTCCTGTTTGATGTTTATACCTCATGACCACTTCCTGTTT
>NW_013955542.1:10246-10905 GCF_001266775.1 Austrofundulus limnaeus
GAGACCACCTGTCTCATACTGAGAACACCTGTCTCATTCTGAGACCACCTGTCTCATACTGGGACCACCTGTCTCATACTGGGACCATCTGTCTCATACTGAGACCACCTGTCTCATACTGGGACCACCTGTCTCATACTGGGACCATCTGTCTCATTCTGGGACCACCTGTCTCATACTGGGACCATCTGTCTCATACTGGGACCACCTGTCTCATACTGGGACCACCTGTCTCATACTGGGACCATCTGTCTCATTCTGGGACCACCTGTCTCATACTGGGACCATCTGTCTCATACTGGGACCACCTGTCTCATACTGGGACCACCTGTCTCATACTGGGACCATCTGTCTCATTCTGGGACCACCTGTCTCATACTGGGACCATCTGTCTCATACTGGGACCACCTGTCTCATACTGGGACCACCTGTCTCATACTGGGACCATCTGTCTCATTCTGGGACCACCTGTCTCATACTGGGACCATCTGTCTCATACTGGGACCACCTGTCTCATACTGGGACCACCTGTCTCATACTGGGACCACCTGTCTCATACTGGGACCATCTGTCTCATACTGGGACCACCTGTCTCATACTGGGACCACCTGTCTCATACTGGGACCACCTGTCTCATACTGGGACCACCTGTCTCATAC
>NW_013955543.1:0-480 GCF_001266775.1 Austrofundulus limnaeus
TGGACCATAGAAAACTACACCTGGACCATCAAGACTACACCTGGACCATCAAGACTACACCTGGACCATCAAGACTACACCTGGACCATCAAGACTACACCTGGACCATAGAAAACTACACCTGGACCATAGAAAACTACACCTGGACCATCAAGACTACACCTGGACCATAAAGACTACACCTGGACCATAAAGACTACACCTGGACCATAAAGACTAAAGGACAAGGGGACATCTGGTCTGGGACACAGAGACAGATGTTATNTTGGACCATAAAGACCACACCTGGACCATCAAGACCACACCTGGACCATCAAGACTACACCTGGACCATAAAGACCACACCTGGACTATAAAGACTACACCTGGACCATAAAGACCACACCTGGACTATAAAGACTAAGCCTGGACCATAAAGACTAAACCTGGACCATCAAGACTACACCTGGACCATAAAGACTAAACCTGGACCATAAAGAC
>NW_013955543.1:1480-2188 GCF_001266775.1 Austrofundulus limnaeus
CCTGGACCATAAAGACTAAACCTGGACCATCAAGACTACACCTGGACCATAAAGACTAAACCTGGACCATAAAGACCACACCTGGACCATCAAGACTACACCTGGACCATAAAGACCACACTTGGACCATAAAGACCACAACTGGACCATAAAGACTACACCTGGACCATAAAGACTACACCTGGACCATAAAGACTACACCTGGACCATAAAGACTAAACCTGGACCATAAAGACCACACCTGGACCATCAAGACTACACCTGGACCATAAAGACCACACTTGGACCATAAAGACTACACCTGGACCATCAAGACTACACCTGGACCATAAAGACCACACTTGGACCATAAAGACCACAACTGGACCATAAAGACTACACCTGGACCATAAAGACTACACCTGGACCATAAAGACTACACCTGGACCATAAAGACTAAACCTGGACCATAAAGACCACACCTGGACCATCAAGACTACACCTGGACCATAAAGACCACACTTGGACCATAAAGACCACAACTGGACCATAAAGACTACACCTGGACCATAAAGACCACACTTGGACCATAAAGACTACACCTGGACCATCAAGACTACACCTGGACCATAAAGACCACACTTGGACCATAAAGACTACACCTGGACCATCAAGACTACACCTGGACCATAGAAAACTACACCTGGACCATCAAGACTAGACCTGGAC
>NW_013955543.1:3031-5954 GCF_001266775.1 Austrofundulus limnaeus
AAGTGTTTTAATTTTTATTAAATTTTAAATCAGCTTTGTTTTTTTTATTTTATTTTTCAAGTGTTTTAATTTTTATTAAATTTTAAATCAGCTTTGTTTTTTTTATTTTATTTTTCAAGTGTTTTAATTTTTATTAAATTTTAAATCAGCTTTGTTTTTTTTATTTTATTTTGAAAGTGTCCTGCCCTCAGCCAATCAAACAGCAGCTTCACAGAAATAAAAACAGCAGAAAAAGGTTTTATTCACATGTTTCATGTTGGACCAGAACAACCTGAAGAGCACCTGAACGCAGCCGGAGCTGCTGATTGGTTCTGGTTCTGTTGACTGAGAACTGCAGGGAACGCCACGTGATGCCTTCAGGAACATCTGTCTGCGTGGGGAAACAGATGTTCAGCTGCTGAAGTACATCTGGACCACATGGCTCCATCCTGTCACCGTGTCCCAGACCCAACACGTCTGGATCGTTCTGGCTCTGGGTTCTGGAGGGCTGGTGTCACATTTTGTACAGGCCCAAAACCCCCAGAACCATCTGTTTGGGTCTGGTTCTGGTCAAAGGCCCGGTGATGATGTCAGAGTTAAAGTCATGTGACCTGAAGGTCAGTAGGCGGAGCTCTGAAGAAAGTGGTGAGCAGGACATGATGTCACATGAGCTGTGGCTAAACGAGTCCTCTGTCCCCCAGAGTCCACCGTGGAAAAACCCGAGTCCGGTTCCCCCGAATCCGGCTCCAGTTCCTCCGAGTCTGGCTCCAGTTCCTCCGAGTGCGGCTCTGGTTCCCCCGAGTCCGGTTCCAGTTCCTCCGAGTCTGGCTCCAGTTCCTCCGAGTCTGGCTCCGGTTCCCCTGAGTCTGGCTCCGGTTCCCCCGAGTCTGGCTCCGGTTCCCCTGAGTCTGGCTCCGGTTCCCCTGAGTCTGGCTCCGGTTCCCCTGAGTCTGGCTCCAGTTCCCCTGAGTCCGGCTCCGGTTCCTCCGAATCCGGCTCCGGTTCCCCCGAATCCGGCTCCAGTTCCCCCGAGTCCGGCTCCAGTTCCCCCGAGTCCGGCTCCAGTTCCCCCGAGTCTGGCTCCGGTTCCCCCGAGTCCGGCTGCGGTTCCCCCGAGTCCGGCTCCAGTTCCCCTGAGTCTGGCTCCAGTTCCCCCGAGTCTGGCTCCGGTTCCCCCGAGTCCGGCTGCGGTTCCTCCGAGTCCGGCCCGAGTCTGGCTCCGGTTCCCCCGAGTCTGGCTCCAGTTCCCCCGAGTCTGGCTTCGGTTCCCCCGAGTCCGGCTCCGGTTCCTCCGAGTCCGGCTCCGGTTCCCCTGAGTCCGGCTCCGGTTCCCCTGAGTCTGGCTCCGGTTCCCCTGAGTCTGGCTCCGGTTCCCCTGAGTCTGGCTCCGGTTCCCCTGAGTCTGGCTCCAGTTCCCCTGAGTCCGGCTCCAGCTCCCCTGAGTCCGGCTCCGGTTCCCCCGGGTCTGGCTTCAGTTCCCTCGAGTCCGGCTCCGGTACCTCCGAGTCCGGCTCCAGTTCCCCTGAGTCCGGCTCCGGTTCCCCTGAGTCCGGCTCCAGTTCCCCCGAGTCCGGCTCCGGTTCCCCTGAGTCCGGCTCCGGTACCTCCGAGTCCGGCTCCGGTTCCCCGAGTCCGGCTCCGGTACCTCCGAGTCCGGCTCCGGTACCTCCGAGTCTGGCTCCGGTTCCCCCGAGTCCGGCTCCGGTTCCCCTGAGTCCGGCTCCGGTTCCCCTGAGTCCGGCTCCGGTTCCCCCGAGTCTGGCTTCGGTTCCCCCGAGTCCGGCTCTGGTTCCCCCGAGTCCGGCTCCGGTACCTCCGAGTCCGGCTCCGGTACCTCCGAGTCTGGCTCCGGTTCCCCCGAGTCCGGCTCCGGTTCCCCTGAGTCCGGCTCCGGTTCCCCTGAGTCCGGCTCCGGTTCCCCCGAGTCTGGCTTCGGTTCCCCCGAGTCCGGCTCCGGTTCCCCCGAGTCCTATGCGGACAGGTCGCTGGTGTCGAAGCGCTCCTGGTCGTAGACCTGGGCCAGCACCTTCCTCCCTCCGAACCAGCGGTTGTTGAGCGCCTGGATGGCCCGGTCCATCTCGGCCGCCTCGGAGAACTCCACGAAGATCTTGACGATGACGTCAGCGTCGTCCTCCTCGCCCTGACGCTCCTGGTAGATGATGACCCTCTTCACACGGCCGAACTTCCCACACTCCTCGGTCACCTCGCCCTCCAGGTCGTCGTCGATGTCGTCGGGTCCGACCATGTTCCTCAGAACCATGACGGTGGACTGTGTCGGGGTCAAAGGTCAGAAACAGAAGGATGTTTCCAGACTTTATTCTGCAGAACTTTTAAAATCACACGTTCTGATGGTCCCGACCCTAACCACAGGGCTCCTCCTCCTGGGCGGAGCCAGACTCACCTGCTGTTTTCGGAGCAACTTCCTCATCACCATGTGCCGGGCGCTGCTGCCGCTGATGCTCATGTGCTCCTGCTCGCTCAGCGGCTCCGTGGCTCCATCCTGCTGCACCTCCTGCTGAAGCTCCGCCTCCTCTTTCTTCTTGTGCTCTGCTCCAAGTAAGGCTGCTGCAGATGGGGACGTGGCCAGCACTGGGGTCACCAGCCCTACCTGAGGCAGGCCAGGTCGAATTGGGGTCACACCTGAAACTGACAGGAAGCAGAAAGTTCCCTCAAAAACAGGAAGCTGTCACATAGGCCCCGCCTCTGTGAAAGGGAGGGTCTACAGCAGAAAGGAGGAGGGGCTTAGAGGACACTCTGAGGTACAACGGTCAGGAGGTTCAAATGGGTGGGAAGCCTGTGGGCGGGGCCAACACTGATCTTACCTGTGATGACACCTGGAACCTGGGCGGCCATGACAGCCTGAGGAAGGCCGAGTTGTTGGGAAAGAAGAGCCGGAGCAGCGAGCGCTCCGAGTACCGACGCTCCAACTGCTTCCTGAACGCAC
>NW_013955543.1:7347-7680 GCF_001266775.1 Austrofundulus limnaeus
TGACTGTACTACAGCAAATACACAGAACACTGTGAAATACTGACTGTACTACAGCAAATACACAGAACACTGTAAAATACTATGACTGTACTACAACAAATACACAGAATACTGTGAAATACTATGACTGTACTACAGCAAAATACACAGAATACTGTGAAATACTATGAATGTACTACAGCAAATACACAGAATACTGTGAAACACTGACTGTACTACAGCAAATACACAGAATATTGTGAAATACTATGATTGTACTACAGCAAATACACAGAATACTGTGAAATACTGACTGTACTACAGCAAATACACAATACTGTAAAATACTGACTG
>NW_013955543.1:8680-9135 GCF_001266775.1 Austrofundulus limnaeus
CTGTGAAATACAGACTGTACTACAGCAAATACACAATACTGTAAAATACTGACTGTACTACAGCAAATACACAGAATACTGTGAAATACTATGACTGTACTACAGCAAATACACAATACTGTAAAATACTGACTGTACTACAGCAAATCCACAGAATACTGTAAAATACTGACTGTACTACAGCAAATACACAATACTGTAAAATACTGACTGTAATACAGCAAATACACAGAATACTGTGAAATACTGACTGTAATACAGCAAATACACAATACTGTGAAATACTGACTGTACTACAGCAAATACACAATACTGTAAAATACTGACTGTACTACAGCAAATACACAGAATACTGTGAAATACTGACTGTAATACAGCAAATACACAATACTGTGAAATACTGACTGTACTACAGCAAATACACAGAATACTGTGAAATACTGACTGTAATACAG
>NW_013955544.1:0-1471 GCF_001266775.1 Austrofundulus limnaeus
AGCAGAAACATGATGTGCAGACACTCTCCCTCACCTCCTCCTCCTCCTCAGCTCCTTCAGCTCCCTGCTCCTCCTGCTCCTCCTCCTCCTCCTCGTCATCTCTGTACTCAGCTTCAACAATGATGTAGTTTCTCTCTCTCCCCAGAATCTTCCCCCACAGTCGGCAGTGCGTCAGTGACTTCGACTCAACAAGGTGCTTGAGTGCTAGATAAATCTTCTGGGTTTCCTCCTGACCCAGTCCCACTCCGGCCTGCTCCAGGAAGAAGGCCACCTCGTTCAGGTTAGGAAGAACTGATCCCACCTGGACCCCAACAAACACAGACCCACAAACCAGATGAGTCAGGAATCACCTCTGCAACATTGTGCTGTCAAGGATCAGAAAACAAACCAGTTCTTTCTCCTGGACTGAGACACCTGTTGGATTAAAGAGCTGTAGCTGCTTCTCAGCCAGCTGCTCAACATCTGGAGGGTCTGAGACGTCTCTCAGGGTGGTCTGCACATCTCTAAATGCATCCTGCTTCACAGCACGACTCATCTCCTCAAACACATCCAAGGCATCATCAGGACGCTCGTCCATCACCTTGGTCAGCAGGTGAGTAAGGTGCTCATAGCTGCAACAATTAAAAAATAATAAAGTAACAGGAAATTTATGACCGAGTATTAGGGCCACACAATGAGATTTTATTATTAATATTATTACGGGAATAAAGTCATATTATTATGAGAATAAAGTCATATTATTATGGGAATAAAGTCATATTATTATGGGAATAAAGTCATATTATTATGAGAATAAAGTCATATTATTATGGGAATAAAGTCATATTATTATGAGAATAAAGTCATATTATTATGGGAATAAAGTCATTATTATGGGAATAAAGTCATATTATTATGGGAATAAAGTCATTATTATGAGAATAAAGTCATATTATTATGAGCAGAAAGTCGTATTATTATGAGAATAAAGTCATATTATTATGGGAATAAAGTCATATTATTATGGGAATAAAGTCATTATTATGAGAATAAAGTCATATTATTATGAGCAGAAAGTCATATTATTATGGGAATAAAGTCATATTATTATGAGCAGAAAGTCGTATTATTATGGGAATAAAGTCATATTATTATGGGAATAAAGTCATATTATTATGAGAATAAAGTCATATTATTATGGGAATAAAGTCATATTATTATGGGAATAAAGTCATATTATTATGAGAATAAAGTCATATTATTATGGGAATAAAGTCATTATTCTGAGAATAAAGTCATATTATTATGAAAAAAAAGTCATATTGTTATGGGAATAAAGTCATATTATTATGAGAATAAAGTCATATTATTATGAGAATAAAGTCATATTATTATGGGAATAAAGTTATTATTATTATGGGAATAAAGTCATATTATTATGAGAATAAAGTCATATTATTATGAGAATAAAGTCATTATTATGAGCAGAAAG
>NW_013955544.1:3293-4445 GCF_001266775.1 Austrofundulus limnaeus
GTATTATTTTGACTTTAATCTCGTAATATGTTGACTTTAATCTCGTAATATTTTGACTTTAATCTGGTATTATTTTGACTTTAATCTCGTAATATGTTGACTTTAATCTCGTAATATTTTGACTTTAATCTGGTAATATTTTGACTTTAATCTCGTAATATTTTGGCTTTAATCTCGTATTATTTTGACTTTAATCTCGTAATATGTTGACTTTAATCTCGTAATATTTTAACTTTAATCTCGTAATATGTTGACTTTAATCTCGTAATATTTTAACTTTAATCTCGTAATATTTTGACTTTAATCTCGTAATATTATTACTTTAATCTCGTAGTTTAAAAATAAATCTCGTTGTTTGGCCTATAGTCCGTCATATAATTTAAATCAGATGATATAATCTGGCTGTGGTCTCAGACCAGTTTATTGTGTCTCTGACAGGAAACCAGTGGTTTTAACTGGTGGTCCCTCAGCGACCCCCCGCAGAGCAGCTGGCCCACCTCACGGTGGTCTGGAGGCAGAGGACGCTGGAGCGGTCTGGGTTTAGACTCGGCTCGGTTCGGAGGTACTCACAGGTTCTGGTCGCTCTTCATCAGGAAAGCCTTGAAGCTTTCGGCCTGAGACGAACTGTCCGGAGCTGCCATGGTCCAGCTTCAGTACCGACACGGAGGACAGGTCCACAGGGGACAAACACCGTTAGTTCCTCTAACACAGTGGTTGTCATGGTCACCGCCGGTCACGTGCTCCTTTGGGTGAACCAATCACAGAAGAGCTAACAGGAAGTTTACACATGATCATTTAATGCTTTTTTTATTTGACAGAAAAGAGCAGTAATGATCAGAAAACATTACGTCACCATCAAGTATATTTGTTATATATCAGTTTAGATTAAAGTTTTATGATTATAATATTTGACAGGTTATAAATAAAGCTCATGAAAATGTCTTACCTTTGAACATCCAATCACATTTTGTGTTTTAATCTTAAGGGACTAGATTTTATTTGTAAAACCTCAACTAGGAACAAATTTAAAGGACAGGTGACTAAGATTAAGAAATAATCTGGATTATAATTGTAACTGTAAAAATGCTGGCTCAATTAATTTGTTTAAGAAAATAAAAAAAGTTAAATTTTTAAAGAAATATGAAATTGCAT
>NW_013955544.1:9611-10100 GCF_001266775.1 Austrofundulus limnaeus
CAAATAAATAAATCACACACACATTAACACAAAAAACACAAAACCTTTGTCACAAATATGAAGCTTCTCACAAACAAACAAACTCTAGATGCTGTTTTAGTTTGGAGGGCTTTGTTGGCTAGCTCGTCTCCCAGCTCACTAAAGTCTGCATTATACTTACCAATAATTCTGCTCTGTGTCAGGTTTTCTTCATTTCTTACCTTCAACTGTTTGTATTGTTTAAGTTTTGCCAACAGCAGGCTAAGGTTGTGTCACAGCAGACTCCCATCACTGCCCATCAGCCCCTGCTGCTCACAGGCTGACCATCAGGAGGTGTTCCTCACTGAACCAAGCACTGAAAGAAAGAAGCTGTCACAGGTTAGGGTTTGCTGGGCCCTTTAAACAGGAACTGCAGAGAGTTCACAGCTTGTAAAGTTATTTATAAAAGAACAAAAACTGGCTCCTGCTGAGATGTGAAGCTTTAGTTTGAACCGTTACAAGAAAGGAAAC
>NW_013955544.1:10888-11436 GCF_001266775.1 Austrofundulus limnaeus
GGACATTTACATGTCCCAATCAGAACAACTTGGAATGGATGGAAGTAAAAGGCCTCCTGTCTGAGCTCAGTTTAATAAATGTGATGCTACACTCACCTGCCTGTAGTCTTTGAAGTATTTGTAGGTCCTTTTGAAGTGTTGGATGACAGGAGGATCTGAAAAGACACCACCATGAGGACAAACACTCCATCCAAGTCTCAGACTTTAGACCTTCAGGTTCATTTACAGGAACAAACCATGCTTCTGCCTTTAACGCTAACCTTTAATGCTAACCTTTAATGCTAACCTTTAATGCTAACCTTTAATAAACACATCAAACCTTGTAGATACCAAGACCAACATCAACAAAGCAGGAAAAATCAGGCTAATCTTTATGTGACAACATGTTTCCACACAGAGCAGCAGTTGGGTTTGTGTACATTATCTTTGTACAGAGGTACAGTAGACAGCTGTGTAAATGTGTAAATGTGTAAAAGTGTAAATGTGTAAAAGTGTAAATGTGTAAAAGTGTAAATGTGTAAAAGTGTAAAAGTGTAAATGTGTAAAAG
>NW_013955544.1:12340-13142 GCF_001266775.1 Austrofundulus limnaeus
CTCTTTAGCTAACTGTACCTCTGGGAGAAAATTATTGACAAAGTCTATAAAAACATCAGTGACCAATCAGAGCAAATGTTGCTCAAAGTTGGACAGTTTTTAATTGAAGCGTTATAGACAGGCTTCATGTTGAAGCAGTAAACTGAAACAAACTTATTGTATTTATGTGGGAAACGACTGAGTCTTATCCAGCTGAACCAAGCAAAGTATGGACCAACGTCTGTAAGTTTTTCACTTTTATTAGAAGAAATGCATTGGCTCTGAAAATAATTTTTAGAAATCTTTAAGCCCAGACAAGCAGCAACAACATGAAAGATATTCACAAACAATAAAGACAAAGTGGAGTCAGATTTAAACTTGCACAATATAAACAAACTCACCTTTGTCAAACTCATCTGGAATCTGTTGAAAGAACAGAAGAAGGGTCAGTCTGTGTTCAGACATTTAGACAGAAACCTCTGGTAACACCCACTCTGCTTTAAAATAAGGATTACAAGCTGTTATAAAACTGATGTTTTACATCTGATGCAACAAAAGTTTTGCTGCTGTTACTCAAACAGCCAAAATGGAAATTAAAATACATAGATATTTTTCAGACCATTAAATAAAGAAAATGATCTGCAGATAAGTAAAATGTTCAAAACACCAAGAGTGGAAGCACAGCAAAAACAAAGAAAATAAAATGAAAATTGAAAAATAAGCAAGACAATGAAGAAGTTAGAAAAAAGGAGTTAAAAGGTTTTTGTTCCAGCTTTAAATAATTTCACATGAACTCTCTATGGTAAATGGACTGTATTAATAT
>NW_013955544.1:14142-14558 GCF_001266775.1 Austrofundulus limnaeus
CTCTACAGTCACTCTATTTTCACCAAACACAACACACACCTTATCTTACAACACTCTGACTCAGCATATATGACTGAGTGAGTCATAAATATACAGCAAATCTGTTGTTTTGACTGAACATATAATAATTTTAAAAGGAACAGTAAAACACTCCACTTTGTCCCGTTTAGCAACCTGCCTGCTACATTACTGCAGTGGTTCCATGTAAACTGGTGATTTTTTTTGTGTTTTCATCCCAGTAAACATGAGTATTTTCTACAGTCACACTACAGTCACACTACAGTCACACTACAGTCACACTACAGTCACTCTACAGTCACTCTACAGTCAACTACAGTCACTCTATACACTACAGTCACACTACAGTCACACTACAGTCACTCTACAGTCACTCTACAGTCACTCTACAGTCAACT
>NW_013955545.1:0-976 GCF_001266775.1 Austrofundulus limnaeus
CAATGAAGGCCTGTGATGATTCCAACAAAACTGCTAACATTTGGTAACTATTTAATGGCAACAGGGGACATTAGCGACGACTGGTGTTGAGTGCTATCTTTTTCTCTCTTTTTCTACTGAAAGTGGTCTTCTCTTGTTTCTGGTATACAGAGTCAGTCAAATCTGTCAAAAAGCATAATTAGAGGTAAACATATAGAAACATTTGAAATAAGAACTGCAGTTGTAAATACATTCTCTAACACGCCTGATTCAATCAGTGAATTACTTCTTTCTAGTTCAGCAGAAGCCCGAAAATCATCCATTCATTCATTCATTCAAATCAGGTGTGTTGGAGAAGAGAAATGTAAAATGTGCAGGGCTGCGGACCTCGAGGACCAGGATTGATTATCCCTGATATATAGAATGTATTTACAACTGCAGTTCTTATTTCAAATGTTTCTATATGTTTACCTCTAATTACGCTTTTTGACAGATTTGACTGACTCTGTATACCAGAAACAAGAGAAGACCACTTTCAGTAGAAAAAGAGAGAATAAGATAGCACTCAACACCAGTCGTCGCTAATGTCCCCTGTTGCCATTAAATAGTTACCAAATGTTAGCAGTTTTGTTGGAATCATCACAGGCCTTCATTGTTTAAATCAGTGGTTCCCAAAGTGTGGGGTGTGCCCCCTGGGGGTGGGTGGGGGTGCAGTGCCATTGCAGGTGGGCGTGGCTTGTCTGAATGGAGGGGCTGTAGATGGGGGAATGCTCAGACGTTAGCATAATGGACAGGTTTTTTATGGAGATTTATTCTTAATCAACAAACCTTTATTTTTTTCCTCTCAGGGTGTTGTTCATGTTTTAAAACCCACTTTGCACAGAAAGACTTTAAGTGTTATTGAAGCAATGTTGAACATTTTCATAAAGTTAAAAAAAACACTAATTACTGTTGATGTTTTTTAAGAGGTTCTAATTTGTTGCAATCTATTTCTTTT
>NW_013955545.1:1699-3513 GCF_001266775.1 Austrofundulus limnaeus
GATCTGCTGTTATTGAAGGAAGTAGTGGAGCTTGGCTTAAAGACACTTGAATGATCTATTAATACGGCAGAATGTAGAACTGTAATGAAAGAACAATTTATTTTTCAGTTGAAATCACTATCACAGTACAAGGCATTTACAAGTGATTAAAAAAAACCTACCACCCAGTATAACAGAAAATGGCCTTGCCCAGTCAATTCCTGGCTTTTTGTAGAAAGTCAGGATTTCCCTTTCACGATCTTCTTCTGTAGATCTAAGATCAAGCCTTGCAACCAACTCTGGCTTGAGTTCTGCACTGTTGAGCAATTGACGTTTGAATATGTTTGCTGCCTTGAGAACATCAGGCTCTGTTGTCCACTCTAGGAAAATAAAGCCATGTGTGAAAACTGGACAAATATAATCAATATATTGATTTGATTTTAGACGAGTAGTTAAAGACAATATTTTTCTAAAGTCACCACAGTGCTTTTATAAATAAACTGTATCATAAACTATAAGACAGTGGTACCTTCAGAGCTACTACTTTTGTTTTCTTCAGTTTCATTTAGGCTTCTTGATGAGCTAGCAGAAGCTGAAGTTCCTGCTTGGCTTGTTTCTGGACTTCCTGAAGCCGTATTCTCTGTTTCTTCATCATTTGACTCTGAATGACTTTTTCTTTGAATGTTAAAAAGAAAATGTGAACACATCAGTGAAAAACACAAACATAATACCATAATAGTGTATGAGGCACATGAATGTATGATTTGAAAAAAAGAAAAAAAATAGACCAAGTGATATTTTAGGATTGTAAGTGTGTAAAAACTCATGAATTCAAACTATAAAAATGTAAAATCTTTAATGTCTCACTTTTCACAGCAGTCGACGTGACTCTCAATCTCAGAAAGGCAAAATATTTCTGCACAGTAAATGCATTCCACCATTGGTCCATTTGTCTGAGAAGTGGGTGTCACACTGAGAGGATTCTAGCATGAACGAGAATGACAAAAATATGAATTAACATATCAAATATTGTTTACAACAGAGCTTGTTGAATTTCATTCTCAAGTACTTATGTTGTGGTTTCTGGCTGGGAATTTTCTCACCAGTACTCTATCACTCTAAAGAATAAGAAACTACATAGGAAACAAATTACCTCTAGGTCAATATCTTTTTGGAGTGGTCTTATGTAAATCACAGCTGCCCCAACTCCAAGTTCTTTATTGCAGAGGAGCTCTGGAGTGTATCCTTCCTGTGGACAGGTAATGACGTCCAAGACCTTGGACCTTGTAGAACCACGGCTTCGCAAGAGTTGAAACCCACCACAGTCCTTAAGATGTGGAAAGTTCAACTGTAGATGATTGGAAAATTCAGTTGCACTGCAGTATCGATCTGAGGGAAAAAAACAGTATTATAACGAATGTGGGGGCAAAATATGCACTTTAATACTACACTTTTGGCTAATCTAAATAGCTATATGTAGAAAACAAGTCATTTATTAAGGATGTGGATCAGCTTTTGAAACAGTGCAGGGAATAACTTCATAGGTGTTAATTAAAAAATATTAAAAACACATTTACCCTTCTAGCAAAGTAACATAAAATCTGCATTAATTTATACATTTTGACATTGCAGTCCATAAACATTCACAGTCTTACTAAAGACAATGTACACCCTAGGATGAACTGAGTGGCAAAACGTAAGAGGGAAAGCTGCTGTCTCACATTTACACACAGTGGATCTCATTTATGAATCTGTAAATTTGGGTGTAGATCTGCACACTAAGGTCTATGCCACATGTGTCAAACTCAAGGCCTCCCGTGTGGCCCGCCGGGGGG
>NW_013955545.1:6722-7663 GCF_001266775.1 Austrofundulus limnaeus
TGGCAGCACTGATCCAAAATGGCCAACTTCCTATGGGGGTTGGTTCTAAGGCACATATGTACCAGATTTCCTGATTGCAGGTCTAAGTAAGGCTTGTGGGTAATTTTTTTAATAACTGTAGCAGGTCCTGTGAGGAATAAGGCCCCGCCCTGTCAAAATTGGACCGCATTCCTGTAGTGGGGTGGATTACGCTCAACCACAGTGAATTAGATGCAGAATGGATGAAATTTGAGGAATTCAGAGGGAAACCTATGTCAGTGGTGTGATGTCTGACTTTGCCACACTGCCATGACCATGCCTTTCGCCCAAAAATATTTCTGCTTGAAAGTGAGATAAACTTATCTGTGTACTGATACAGATTACCTGTCTCATACCATTCTGTCATGACACTAGTGACAGTTTCAACAAATATGTACAACAATATTTTTTATTAAGGTTTCATATTGCAGCTGTATATAAACTCCTACATCAACAAAAAAAGAACTGTTAAACTCACCAAGGTTAAGATCAAATCCAAACTGGATTTTTTCCATTACCAAAGAAAGAAAATGGCGTTTAACCCCATCTCCAACAGCTGCATCACCTGAAATACAAGGAGTTTACCTGTAAACTTTGTGTGAATGTGTATGACATATGCGTAAAGGCCAAATATCTTTCAATGGGCTTTATTCCCAGCTCAACTATTTATTGATAAGTAGAGCAGTGCATCTATTTCAAACTGCTTTCAATTATTTTTATTCATGGTTGTCGTAACTGCTACAGTAAGGCGCAACTGGATTATTCAATTTGGCATCTAATGAAAGCAAGGATCTGCTGTTATTGAAGGAAGTAGTGGAGCTTGGCTTAAAGACACTTGAATGATCTATTAATACGGCAGAATGTAGAACTGTAATGAAAGAACAATTTATTTTTCAGTTGAAATCACTATCACAGTACAAGGC
>NW_013955545.1:8663-9405 GCF_001266775.1 Austrofundulus limnaeus
ACACACACACACACACACACACACACACACACACACACACACACACACACACACACACACACACACACACACAGCAGGTCTAAATTGTGAGTATCTACTTAGAAATCTGAGGTACCTAGATTTTGATAAATGCAGAATCCATGAAAATTTTGGACTGTCCGCACAGTATATAGATAAATTATTCCTGCTCATGTGTCATGATTGAGATCTGGTGTGTGTAAAACCTGACTTCTTCATGCTGTGAAGTTATAGTTTCATCCTAGTGCAAGGTAATATTCACTTGCTATCGGCATTGCTGCCTGGAGCACCATCTCTGGTGCCCTCAAGTTAGCCAGTTGAACAATTGTTTAAATAGCACAACTAACATAACTTACCTGGGAATGTGATTTTCCTTTCACCCAATCCTGCCTTTTCGAGTGCTCTTTTCATTGAGGGACTTGGGACATCACATCTCTTTCTTTTTGCCAAACAAAAGAAAAGGTGTGTGTAAGTGGACTTTTTAATTTTTTTTGAACTGATGGCTGGTGGTGTTGTCCTCCGTTGTACACCTCGAGCAGGGTATGGACTGAACAGCCTCAACACCTCAGCTAGAAGAAATGCAAAACAATAAAAAACATTTTAAAATTTAATTTTAAAATCAATAGCAAGAAAAAAAACAAATGTAGTTAAAATCAATAAATAAAAATATCTATGCAGTTATACAGAAACACTTAAACAGAAATGGTGACACACCCAACAATTC
>NW_013955545.1:10732-11644 GCF_001266775.1 Austrofundulus limnaeus
GTTTAAGAGTGCTCAACTTAGGCCGTTTTAAGCGCATTTCTTAAAAAACCTCCAGATTGACTTTCGGGTAAAAAGTATCTGTGGTAGGTAGGTAAAGCCTCCAGGTGAACTAATCTATAAAAATAGTCACGCTGTGGTAGGTAGGCAAACCTCCAGGTGGAAACTGTTTAAGGACCACGCTGGGGACGGTTTGAGGGCTAAGTAATTACGTGGTGTGTGAAGTGCTAATCTTCACTACTAGGAATAAAACCAGTAATTTTTAGTGCCAAGGTTGCCTGGTANGAAATGCAAAACAATAAAGAACATTTTAAAATTTAATTTTAAAATCAATAGCAAGAAAAAAAACAAATGTAGTTAAAATCAATAAATAAAAATATCTATGCAGTTATACAGAAACACTTAAACAGAAATGGTGACACACCCAACAATTCCTTAGATCATTATTGCATTGCAAAAGTCATTTCCTGCATTCTGTTGTAGTTTAACATGTTGATAAACATATTATAGATAAACATTTGATTTGAGTAATCTATTAAATCAATCAAATGCATTTGATTCATTCAAGAATAAATAGGGCGCTGAGTGAACTAAAAATTACTGCAACCCCTATGGGCTATTTTTTCTCTCTAAAAAAGTTTAATTATTTACAATCTTTGAAAATGTGAGCTGCAACAACATGCACGCTAAATTATTTTAAATAACAGGGTATATTTAACTAATCATTAATTCTGTATTTAATCAAATCATAAACATAAAACCCAATAAATAAATAAGAGGACTGTGTGTGTGTGAACTGAATGTTCACTCTGACCATTTTTTAAATAACCTTTGAGTTTACATTGTCACCCTGATACAGGGGCAGATTGGGGAGAAAATATGGCCCAGGAATGAATGAATGAGAATATATATATA
>NW_013955545.1:12644-13066 GCF_001266775.1 Austrofundulus limnaeus
ATTCAGGTACATGTTGAAAATGAAACAGCATTTCTATTAATCCATTTTAATTAGGGTTTTGTTACTTTATCGCTTCCATAAGAACTTGCCCATTTGAGTGGATCGCTTCATTTCTCGGCACCTTTCCTTCATCGAAGGAAATATGCGGATTTTCTCTGCCAAAGAAAAAAGAGAGGAGGAACAAGTTACATGAGCAGACGTTGCAGAAGCTAATCCTGCGTCAGTCATTACACACAATGCTGAAGAAAAAGCAAAAATGGATTCTAGCGATTTAATGGAATCTGATCCCACCAGAAACCTTTCCACAGCAGATGTAAACGTGGTTGAAAACTGGAGAGGACAAATTCTTCCACCCAAAAAGAGGAAGAGGACTTCATACCTGAGTTCCTGCACTGAATGGCTCCATGCAGATTCATCATCTG
>NW_013955546.1:0-571 GCF_001266775.1 Austrofundulus limnaeus
CTCCGTGTGTTCCAGGTCCGAAATGGAGGCTGAACTCTGAAACTTTCAGTTTCATTTAAAAGAGGAGTGGTTTTTTTTTTATTAAACAAGAGGTGAGTTTAAAAGAGAAGTTGCTCACCTGACTGGCTCCACCCAGTCCTCTGCAGGTCTCTCTGCAGCCAGCAGGGGTCAGCAGAGACCAGAACCACAAACAGCTGTTTGTTACAGATGTGACTCAGATTAAATCTAAATAAAAATAAATCAATTAAAACTGTTCGAACAGGAAGGAAACAATGAAGGTTTCAGGTTTTCTGACTTTCTGCTGTTAAAACAATACATTTATAAATATATAATCTAATCCTTTGTGTTCCATCTTTAAAGTCAAGTTAACATAATGAGAAGTAAAAACAATTTAAAAAGACAAATTTCATCATTTAAATGTGTTTGCTTTGTGATGATCAGTCTGATGTTTTCCTGCAAATGTTTCCAGATTCTAAATCCAACATTTGATTCAATATTTCTCTTGTCAAACTGAGAGGCTAAACTGGTCCACCTGCAGCAGTAGAAGAACATTTGTCAAAGTAAACTTTGC
>NW_013955546.1:1571-1819 GCF_001266775.1 Austrofundulus limnaeus
ACAGGTGTTATGTCATATTTATGACATAACACCTGTCAGTCTTATGCACCTAATCCTTCTAATAAAGTGTTACCAAAAATACAGTTTTGGTTTCTTGTTTCAAGGCTAATTCATTCCCATTCATGTTTTTCTCTTTTAGAAACTCTTGTCACTTCAAATATAAAAAACAAATGAAGACCGCAGATGGAAAGAATAACCTAGAGTCCAAAACAGAACAGTTTGCCTGTCCACATTGTACATCTTTGTTA
>NW_013955546.1:2819-3715 GCF_001266775.1 Austrofundulus limnaeus
CAGTTCAACCAAGAACTTGCTTCTGTAAGGTATTCACTGTGCCAAATGAAGGAAGACCATTTCAAGCAGACTGTGAGGGTCTTAATTGATCTGCACAATGAAAAGATTAACAGAAACTTTCAAAAAGACATGGAGGCAATGTGCAATGCCCAGCTGGAAGTTGGACTTAATGGGATGCTGGGACTGAAGTCTTCTGGTAAGTTTTATGAGTATACAAATGGCACTGATAATACAGTATAAATTTCAGCAGTAGCAGGGATGTTTAATTAAGTCAATGACTATAAACATGAAATATTTGTGTGATGTTTCTGAGTAGGCACCAATTTTATCAACATTTTTTGAGTAGTTAGGGCTAAGATTTTCTGATTAGATTTATGCTTTTACNCTCCACAGCTTAGTCCATCCAAGATAGTCACCTCACAAGCCATGGTTTATGGCATTAGTTATGTCAAAAAAGGTGAATATAAAGCTTTCCTCTGCATTGTTCTGGATATATAAGCCATATTTTGTTTGAGTGATATGATGTTGCTATAAATGTATGCATTTTCAGGCAGCTGCATTGTGAATTTGCTATAAACTAATGCAAGTTATAATTTAAACTATAGATATCTCAGTTGCTGAAAAAGAATAACCAGTTTGTGGTAACATTGTGAGATTCCAAGACTATACTTCAGGTTTCCACAATTTCAACAACAATGTCCTCCTTACGCTTCCTTTGTGTGAGCTTCTGTTGTCTGGCCTGGTGGTAAGGCAAATTAAAGACAAACATCAATAATGGTTGTTTTTGAGTTTGTCATTTTGAAAAGCTAAAACTTCTTGTTATGTCTGTAAATCTGTGTTTACTCACAGAACAAGTCAACAAGTGGATGGATGTTGGAGACATTATCCTTCTTTAA
>NW_013955546.1:4274-4771 GCF_001266775.1 Austrofundulus limnaeus
GGCTAATTCATTCCCATTCATGTTTTTCTCTTTTAGAAACTCTTGTCACTTCAAATAGAAAAAAAAAATGAAGACCGCAGATGGAAAGAATAACCTAGAGTCCAAAACAGAACAGTTTGCCTGTCCACATTGTACATCTTTGTTAAGCACATACAGAAATTTAACAAGGCACATTAGGGATGTGCATTATATAGAAAACACACCCATGGCTTGTGTTGACTTTGTACACGGACTCTATGTGACTCCAAAATATGACCACAGTCCTGTTTTTCCTATTCATGTCGTTAAGTCAACAAACCCACCTAAGATCGACTGTGAGTTGGAGCAATGCCGGAAGTTCATGCAAATAGCATGGTCGTCAGGAAATCCAGGGAAAGAATGTGTTCACCTTGAAAGAACAAAGCATGCCAACCAGTATGTCAAACCAGCAGTTCTAAAGTCAGCCTCACTGCAGGAAATGCTTAGTAAAGGCTTGATGTCATCAGAATGGGCTGTAA
>NW_013955546.1:5682-6832 GCF_001266775.1 Austrofundulus limnaeus
ATATATATTGCTTTTTTTTAAAATAATGATTCTTTTATTTATAACATATGCGGAAAGGCAAAACGGAAGACTTTGCTGTCTGGGCAACGGGATGAAAGTGAAGTCCTAGCATTTGCCAGGAGACGATTTCCTTTGTCAATCAAAGACATTACCAGTGTGTGCACCTCAGATTTATTAGAAGAATCTTCATTGGTCATGCCGTGGTTGACATATGATGTAAGTATTGCTTAAATGTTTTTGTTTAAGTAACTATCCCTGTGTTTCCATTGCTATTACAGAGGTCTTAATGTATATCTCTTAATTTTAGGCTGTCAACTATCGAGTAGCACAACTGGCGGCACTGGACAATACGGTAAATTGAAAAGTCATTTTATAAATGAAAAAATAAGTTGGCATTGTTAAAGATAATATGTGCTGTAATTTTGCAGTGTACTTCCCTGGGTACATTTGACTTCATTTTATGGCACCGTGAGTGGACCAAAGATGGAACTGTCCGAGATCAGATTGTGAAGCAGACACCAGTAAGTCCTACTTTATTAAAAAACAATTATTGAAAATATTAATGATACATTAATTATTAAAAATAATAATATCTTCATTTGGCATTTTTTATATAAATTAATTTTCTTTTTTGTTACCTTAAAGCAATGTGGAAAAATATACTTTCCGAGGATTGTGGGTCATTCTTCTCCTGAGACTGGGAATCATTTCATTCTCTGGGTGAGCTATCAAAAAGCATTTTAGATAGTTTTCACAAGTTTATACATACCAATCTATTCTATAAAATGTTTCCTTTTACAAAGAGTATTTAAACAAAGCAAAACTAGAAATTAAATAAGTGTAACTATTAAGATAATTTGGCAGAAATTATATCAAATATTGAAATTTATGAATGACAACATGCTTGGCGAGAGAGAGAGATCCGGATATATGACTCCCTATCACGTTACAAAAACATAAGTGATGACGACATGGCTTTACTCAGGTAAAGGAAGACGGATGCACACAACTTATTTGTAGATTCATGATAAGATATTGATGACACAAAATGCTGCCTTTGTTGTTTTCAGAAATGTGTTCAGATCTTCTGGTGGTCTTCAAGGTTGGACAGTAACATTTCCTCCACAGTGGAAGCAACAGGACTCTATCA
>NW_013955546.1:8236-8523 GCF_001266775.1 Austrofundulus limnaeus
GTATTATCTTGCATTTTGTAAATGATCATTAACTTTTAGGTAATTACATTTAAAAAACATTTTCTTACATACTGTATGAAATTTTGCAGGATCTGGAAAAGAAATTGCAGACTGGGGATGTTCTGTCAAACAGGATGTATATGTAGAAACACAAAGGATTTGATCTACTCCTCTGCGTGACCATGACACCATATTTAATGATGTGATGGCATGTATTTGCTGTTTTAGGCAATATAATCCAAAAGCTTCTGTCAATATAAAAATCAGTGGAGGACCTTTAGTGTTGT
>NW_013955546.1:10930-11289 GCF_001266775.1 Austrofundulus limnaeus
CTCCCAGTGTTTCCCTGTGTCAACAGTTTGTAAGTTTTTTACTCCCTTGTCAGCTTTTTGTTTTATTTAATAAATCCTTTTATTTTTGAGTTCTTTGAGTCTGCCCGCTCTTGGGTTCATTCACCTGCAAACCGTGACACACAGAACACACAGCAGCTGCACTTTACATTGAAATGATTTTTTAAAAAGTTCTTACAAGGATAAATATCATAGATTCGTTTGAAATAGACTTTTTGTCGGAGAGGACAAAAAGATATTTGGTTCTATGTTTTTTAGAGGTATCATCATAGTTTTTAAACAAATACTTTAATCTTAGGGTTGATGGGGAAACAACAGAAGTCAGAGTTTTTCTTATAAAT
>NW_013955546.1:13771-14166 GCF_001266775.1 Austrofundulus limnaeus
GAAACAAAGCTTCAAAATCTGATATCCACAGCCCGGCAGCTGTTGCCAGTCTACAGCAGCCCGTCATCAGATCAATCAGCCTGACGCTACATCAGGTTGATTTAGCTGTTTCTGACAATCTGTGACAAATGACGGAATCAACAATAAAGTCCTGAAAAACATCGGCATGAGTGACCGTTATAAGACTGATGTGGGAAGACAAGAGAGAGGGGGTGGAACGGAGCTCTCTGGGAGGGCTTTCATGGCATCATCGCCATCGAGCACACCTGTGGGTGGCCAGGGCGGTTTTTGGATCCAAGTTCAACCAGGGACAAAGTGATGACCACGACCGGGCTGGGTTTCTGGTGGGGAAGAGTGGGCACAGATTGAGTCAGACGGCCAGCACACCCCCCCCC
>NW_013955546.1:15166-15621 GCF_001266775.1 Austrofundulus limnaeus
GTCCGCTGATGTGTCAGCGACAAGCCAACAGAGCTTCCTGATTGAGTCCTGTTAGCTTGTCGCTCAGAATTAAATCATTATTTATGAACATACAAGCAGACTTTCTGTGCATTATTCCAACGTGTTTCTGCATTCTTGGTAAATCATGCGACAACACTATCTATAAAGTCACATCCATTACTAATCACAGATGATTCTTTTAGAGTTATTGCTGAATGTTATTATTGCTTTAATTTATAGAATCATAGCAGGAAGAATTGTCTTTAATACTCTGAGTTTTAGGACATGTTAACATGGATTTTCAATAAAAGCTTCATATGATAAGAAGTTTCCATCTTTTTCCATAAGATGTAGAATCAACCAAATACTTTTCTCCCAGCAATGTTTAATAAAAATGATTTTTTTTTTATCAGGATGAATCTGTTGCTCCAGACCAGGACAGAATGTGGAGAGAA
>NW_013955547.1:0-896 GCF_001266775.1 Austrofundulus limnaeus
TCACAAGTCAGGGGTTCATGGTCACAAGTCAGGGGTTCATAGTCACAAGTCAGGGGTTCATGGTCATAAGTCAGGGGTTCATAGTCACAAGTCAGGGGTTCATGGTTACAAGTCAGTGTTTCATGGTCACAAGTCAGTGGTTCATCGTCACAAGTCAGGGGTTCATGGTCACAAGTCAGTGGTTCATGGTCACAAGTCAGGGGTTCATGGTCACAAGTCAGGGGTTCATGGTCACAAGTCAGGGGTTCATAGTCACAAGTCAGGGGTTCAGGGTCAGAAGTCAGGGGTTCATAGTCACAAGTCAGGGGTTCATGGTCACAAGTCAGGGGTTCATAGTCACAAGTCAGGGGTTCATGGTCACAAGTCAGTGGTTCATAGGCACAAGTCAGGGGTTCATGGTCACAAGTCAGTGGTTCATGGTCACAAGTCAGGGGTTCATGGTCACAAGTCAGGGGTTCATGGTCACAAGTCAAGGGTTCATGGTCACAATTCAGGGGTTCATAGTCACAAGTCATGGGTTCATGGTCACAAGTCAGGGGTTCATGGTCACAAGTCAGGGGTTCATAGTCACAAGTCAGGGGTTCATGGTCACAAGTCAGGGGTTCATGGTCACAAGTCAGGGGTTCATGGTCACAAGTCAGGGGTTCAGGGTCACAAGTCAGTGGTTCATGGTCACAAGTCAGGGGTTCATGGTCACAAGTCAGGGGTTCAGGGTCACAAGTCAGGGGTTCATAGTCACAAGTCAGTGGTTCATGGTCACAAGTCATGGGTTCAGGGTCACAAGTCAGGGGTTCATAGTCACAAGTCAGGGGTTCATGGTCACAAGTCAGGGGTTCATATTCACAAGTCATGGGTTCAGGGTCACAAGTCAGGGGTTCATAGTCACAAGTCAGGGG
>NW_013955547.1:3613-4407 GCF_001266775.1 Austrofundulus limnaeus
GGTCACAAGTCAGGGGTTCATAGTCACAAGTCAGTGGTTCATGGTCACAAGTCATGGTTCAGGGTCACAAGTCAGGGGTTCATAGTCACAAGTCAGGGGTTCATATTCACAAGTCATGGGTTCAGGGTCAGAAGTCAGGGGTTCATAGTCACAAGTCAGGGGTTCATAGTCACAAGTCAGGGGTTCATGGTCAAAGGTCAACGTTCAATCACTTCATCACGTCTCCATCCTGAGCAGCACATTGGTGACAGTAGAAAGGAAAAATTATCTTTTAACAGGAGGAAACCTCCAGTGGAACCAGAACCAGAACCAGGCTCAGTTCCAGCTGGGTTTAGGGGACAGGAAAGAGACACAGAAGGACTGGTATGGAATGTATAAATATTGTGTTTGTTAGGCTTTTGAAAGAGAAGTCAGAGAGGAGGAGTCCAGGAGGAGCAAGGGGAGGAGTCAGAGAGGAGGAGTCCAGGAGGAGCAAGGGGAGGAGTCAGAGAGGAGGAGTCCAGGAGGAGCAAGGGGAGGAGTCAGAGAGGAGGAGTCCAGGAGGAGCAAGGGGAGGAGTCAGAGAGGAGGATTTAACTGGGCCAACAGTCTCCACTGAGGAGGAAGAGCAGCAGAACCTTCAGAGGAAGACAGAAAGAGGAAGATGATGATGAGCTTCAGATGATGAAGATGATGTTTGGAGACAGTTAATCATCATCATCATCATGCTGAGCAGGTTCTACACAGGAAGGAGGTCTTCAGGGGGGTCAGGAGGACTGCTGCTCCTGCTGCTGGGACTGATGATGATGATGATT
>NW_013955547.1:5407-6065 GCF_001266775.1 Austrofundulus limnaeus
GGTCCGGGTCTGTGGAGCTGGTCTGGGTCTGTGGAGCAGGTCTGGGTCTGTGGAGCTGGTCTGGGTCTGTGGAGCAGGTCTGGGTCTGTGGAGCTGGTCTGGGTCTGTGGAGCAGGTCTGGGTCTGTGGAGCAGGTCTGGGTCTGTGCTGAACCACAGAACACAAACAGACCCAGTTTGGACCCAGTACAAACCAGTTAGAACCCTCTGGGTTCTGGAGGAAGTCCTTTAACAGACAGGTCCACACAGAACTTAAAGGTTCTGGTTTCTAGTTCTGACTGGGTCTCAGACACTGGTTCTGGATCAAAACAAACATGGACCCAAACTGACCCGGTTTCTGTCCTCCAGGACCAGAAGTCCTCTGCTGAGTCCAGAGTGTCCCCTCGCAGCTCCTGGCTGGTCTTCAGGAGAAACTCCAACAAGGGGGTCCACCGGAGAACTAAAGGATCCAGGAGAACCTCAAAGGTCAGAACCTCCCAAAACCTTCAAAGCAAACAGAACCTGAGTGGTTCTGGTTCTGGTTCTGGTTCTGTTGGGACGGTGGAGCAACGGTCAGAACTCTGCTTCACAGAAGGTCTCAGGTTGTCCTTCAGGTCTGAGGTCTTTCTGTCAGGTCTTATGTGCTGCAGACACACACACACACACACACACACACACAC
>NW_013955547.1:6527-7355 GCF_001266775.1 Austrofundulus limnaeus
GTGTGTGTGTGTGTGTGTGTGTGTGTGTGTGTGTGTGTGTGTGTGTGTGTGTGTGTGTGTTTTTGTTCTCTAATATGAATGTTTTGGTCCTGTAGCATGGTCTTCCAGGACCTCCAGGACCAGCAGGACCAGCAGGACCAGCAGGCCCAGCAGGCCCAGCAGGCCCAGCAGGACCAGCAGGACCAGTAGTGACCCAGCAGCAGGACCTGATTCAGGATCTGAGCCTCAGACTGACAGGTGAGAGGTTCTGATGAACACTTCAGAGTCCAGAGACCAGACTGAGGACCAGTTGTGACTCAGATGGAGGATTTCTGCTGAGTCATGATCTGTGTGTTGTTTTTCTAAATATACTGCCTTGTGAGGACCTACTGGTCCACCTGAGGCCCAGAGCCTGGACCCAGAAGAACCAGTCCAGGTTTAGGGTCAGGCGTTAGAAGTGAAGGAAGTCAGTGGAAAGACCCCACAAAGATAGTAATCCAGACCACGTGTGTCAAACATGGTGGTTCCTGTTAAACCAGTTCCAACTGGTCTGAAGTCCAAACAGCCTGACCAGGTGTGGACTCCTGGTCCATCAGTGTGATGAGCTCATGTCATGAAGAACTGGATCAGAACCAGTGGTTCTGATCATGTGTCTGTGTTCCACCACCCAGCAGAGCTGCAGTGTGACCGTCCTCCACGAGTCTCCAAGTCCTTCTCCAGACGAGTCCTTCAGGACCTGCTGGTCCCCCGACACAGTCTGCAGGAGCTGCAGCTGTACAGCATGGTGACTCACACAGACACACACAGACACACACAGACACACACAGACACACACAGACACACACAGAC
>NW_013955547.1:8954-9802 GCF_001266775.1 Austrofundulus limnaeus
ACCTGCTTTAGACCTGCTATAGATCTCCTGTAGACCTGCTGTAGACCTGCAATAGACCTCCTTTAGACCTCCTGTAGACCTGCTGTAGACCTGCTATAGATTCCTGTAGACCTGCTGTAGACCTTCTGTAGACCTGCTGTAGACCTGCAATAGACCTCCTTTAGACCTGCTTTAGACCTGCTATAGATCTCCTGTAGACCTGCTGTAGACCTGCAATAGACCTGACATAGACCTCCTGTAGACCTGCTGTAGACCTGCTACAGATCTCCTGTAGACCTGCTGTAGACCTGCTGTAGACCTCCTGTAGACCTGCTGTAGACCTGCAATAGACCTCCTTTAGACCTGCTGTAGACATAGACCTCCTGTAGACCTGCTGTAGACCTGCTACAGATCTCCTGTAGACCTGCTGTAGACCTGCTGTAGACCTGCAATAGACCTCCTTTAGACCTGCTTTAGACCTGCTATAGATCTCCTGTAGACCTGCTGTAGACCTGCAATAGACCTCCTTTAGACCTCCTGTAGACCTGCTGTAGACCTGCTATAGATTCCTGTAGACCTGCTGTAGACCTTCTGTAGACCTGCTGTAGACCTGCTGTAGACCTGCAATAGACCTCCTTTAGACCTGCTTTAGACCTGCTATAGACCTCCTTTAGACCTGCTGTAGACCTCCTGTAGACCTGCTGTAGACCTCCTGTAGACCAGCTGTAGACTACCTGTAGACCTGCTATAGACCTCCTTTAGACCTGCTGTAGACATAGACCTCCTTTAGACCTGCTGTAGACCTGCTATAGACCTCCTTTAGACCTGCTGTAGACTGCTATAGACCTCCTTTAGACCTGCTGTAGACC
>NW_013955547.1:12278-12571 GCF_001266775.1 Austrofundulus limnaeus
GTTAATATTGTGTACTATTCATTTCATTATTAATCCATTTGTGTAAAGTGTGATGTGATTTCTAAGCTGAGGTGAAGTGATTTTTAAGAAAGACAGTAAGTCTGCCTTTGGCCAGACTTTCAAGGTTCTCCTGCTGATAAAGAACTTGCAGCTGGTGAGAAAACCACTTTGGTTTCTTTCTCACTGTCTTCCCTCTGAGTCTAACTTTTTCTATTCAGAACCAGTTAACATTCAGCAAGTTGTTGTTCGTCTGTTGGCCTGAGAGGATGGTCTTGTCTTTCTCTGAGGAGTGA
>NW_013955547.1:13571-14101 GCF_001266775.1 Austrofundulus limnaeus
AAAAAATTGTTTCTAAATTTAACCTGTTTTGGAAAAATTTGGTTTAAATTTGGCATTTATTAGTTAATATATGTCAAATGCCGAAATCATTCAAGCCTAAAGGCATTAAGCATTATCCTTTAAGAAAAAAAGGAACAATGGCCGCAAAAGCCCATAAAGTGGAGGTTCAGGAGCATTCTGATTCGTTTATAAACAATGTAGGCGATGCATTAGTTCTCTTAACTTTCCCAATTATCGGTGACTTTCAAAATGACGTGGCTAAAATGGATTGCGTTGAAATAAATCAACATTTGCAAGATTTAGCTGATAAAGCCGATGTGAATGAAAAAGCTGATTTGCAGATCAGGCGTTTGTCTCAAATGGCAGTACTCTTGAATGCCAGATTGGGAGTGGAAGTTCAGCTGGTAAACGACCTGCAAGCTCAAATCGTGGAAACAAACAAACAAAAACAGCTTCAGTCAGAAGAAATAGCTAAATTAAAACAAGAAAATGAGCTACTTAAACAGCAACTTAATGTCGCAGCACAAGAA
>NW_013955548.1:0-2494 GCF_001266775.1 Austrofundulus limnaeus
AGGTAAGTCTTTCTCTTCAGGATCAGGTAAGTCTAGGTCATAAGTTTCTACTGGAGAATTCTCAGGGAAAGCTTTGGCTACGTCTGGAGGATTTTGCTCAACAGTAGTCAAGTCAGGTTCTGGTTCAATCCTTTCAGGTAAGTATTCCATAGGTTCGGAAGTCAGGTTGAAACCTAGTGTGTCCACTTTTAGGTTTCTGTGATAGTGGTATTCCTCAGAATCAGATTGGGATTCATCCCCATCAGCTCCATTTGATGTGTTATTTTTAGAATGTTGTCGAGTTCTTGGTCGCCTTACTGCCTTCGGCGGGTTAATTTCGCTTTCGACCAGGGTCATAGGAAGGAAACCACATGGCAGCAAGAGGTCACGATGAAGAGTTCTTTGTGGACCATCCCTTGTCTCAGGTTTCACAACATACACTGGGACATCTCCAGACTGCCTCAGGACAACATACACGTCGGACTCCCACCTATCAGCTAACTTGTGCTTGCCTCTGAGACGGACATTTCGAACTAGAACTCTGTCGCCTTCTTTCAAGGTGGAGTCAACAACATGCTTGTCAAACCTTGCTTTGTTGCGATTGGCTGTCTTTGTAGCATTCTCAGTTGCTACTCTGTAACTGTCTTCAAGTTGAGATTTCAGGTTGTGGACATATTGCGAGTGAGAGCCTGGCTTATGATTGACTGGTAGGCCAAAGGCTAGGTCAACTGGCAATCTTGGTTGACGCCCGAACATTAACTCGTAAGGGCTAAAGCCGGTTGTTTCGTTCTTAGTACAATTATAAGCGTGTACTAACGGCTTGACATACTCCCGCCAGTGACTCTTCTTCTGGTTTTCAAGGGTTCCCAACATGTTGAGCAGGGTCCTGTTGAAACGTTCTACAGGGTTCCCTCTCGGATGGTAGGGTGTGGTTCTTATCTTTTTGGTGCCGATGAGATCACACAGTTCTTTTATTGTTCGGGAGTTAAAGTCGGGACCTTGGTCACTGTGGAGTCTTTCGGGAATGCCATAATGGACGAAAAAGTGGTCCCACAAGGTCTTGGCCACTGTCCTGGCTTTCTGATTCGGGGTGGGGACTGCCACTGCATATTTCGTAAAATGGTCGGTGATGACCAGAATGTCTTTTGTGTTACTTGAGTCCGGCTCCACACTGAGAAAATCCATGCACACAAGTTCGAGTGGTCTCGTGGCCACGATATTGATGAGTGGTGCAGCTTTCTCGGGCATGGTCTTACGTCGTATGCAACGGTTGCAGGTTCTGACTTTATTTTCCACCTCAGTTGACATTTTCGGCCAATAGAATCGCTTCCGGACAAGATCTAGTGTGCGCTCTATGCCCATATGGCCCATGTCATCGTGGAGGCTCTTGAGGACTACGCATCTCAGGGCTTCTGGAAGTACAAGCTGGTAGTGAGTCTGAGCACCCTCTTGTCGCCTGCGATACAAAACGCCATTTGAAACCTCCAGTTTGTTCCACTCCCTCAATAAGAGACCAAGCTCAGGAAGTTCTTTCCTCAAGGATGGAGGGGGTTTCTCTCCAGACTCCACTTGCCTGAGGACTTCACCAATGCAGGGATCAGCATTTTGTTTGTCTCTTAGTTCTGCTGGTGATAGCGGGGGGATGACAGGTAAGCCACCAAGCTGATCCTCCTCTTCAAAGCTTTGAGGGAGAGCCTTTGGATGGTGGGCAAGTGACACAACCAAGGTGGTGCTGGGTGATGTTTCCCCAGGGTGATTGCTGATTACTTCATGGACCAAGTGCTTCTCACAGATGGCTTTGATGGTGCTTCCGTTCAGGTGTGCATAATCAGCCTCTGACAAGTGTCTTTTTGTGAATTGTTGTATCCTCTCCAACTCTTTTTGTGACGATGTGTCATCAGGTACTTTGCCATGAGGACGTCTGGACAGCCCATCCGCGTCCTGATTCTGCTTACCGGCTCTGTACTGTAGCTGGAAATCGAATGTCGACAGAGCGGCCAACCATCTGTAGCTCGTGGCGTCGAGTTTAGCTGAGGTAAGAATGTACGTTAATGGATTGCTATCTGTGACAGCAAGGAATGTGTTTCCGTACAGGTAATCCTGGAATTTCTCTGTTACTGCCCACTTAAGGGCAAGAAATTCTAATTTGTGAGCAGGATACCTGGACTCACACTTTGACAGGCCTCGGCTCGCATAAGCAATGACGCGCTTCTGTCCCTGTTGCTCCTGGTAGAGAGCAGCACCAAGGCCAAAAGTGCTTGCATCTGTATGTAAAATGTAAGGGAGCTTGGGGTCAGCAAATCCGAGGATGGGTGCGGTTGTTAGCTTTTCGATTATGGTGTCGAATGCTGTTTGGCAAGCAAGCGTCCATCTGTCACCAAAGCCGTCCTTTGGATTGAAATACTTCTCAGGGTTCACTGTGGTTTTAGCGTGCTTTCTTAGCGATGGATAGCCAGCAGTGAGCTCGTTGAGTGGCTTCACGATCTTTGAGTAGTCTTTAATGAACCGGCGGTAG
>NW_013955548.1:3494-4421 GCF_001266775.1 Austrofundulus limnaeus
GAGTCTGACATCACCATCCTTTTTCCTGACGACTACAATCGGCGAGGAGAAAGGTGATTCTGATTCACGGATGACTTCTGCATCAAGGAGTTGCTGGAGATGGGTACGCACAGCCTCTATGTCCTGCGGATGTATAGGTCTTGGCCTATGTTTGAATGGTGTCTCGTCACTGAGAGTTATATGGTGTTTGATTCTGTCAGTGCGGCCAAAGTCAAGCTCGTGCATTGCAAACACCTCTGGCATGGAGCTCAATTTCTCAGTTATCCTCTCTTTCCACTCGTTGGGTACAGGAGAATCAGTAAAGTCGAAGTCGAGATTTGGTTTTTGGTCAGGTTTTGTAAGAGAGTCTGAGTCAGGGGTCTTGACAGGTTGAACACTCTTGACAACGTGTATCTCTGCTATCACAGCCTTTGGGGACAGGGTGATATCATGCTGTGACTCATTTTTGAGCGTGACTGGTATGCAGCGTGATAGCTTTGGTGGTAGGCTTACCAGACTATCCGTCACCAGAATGCCGCCAGGCAGGGACGATGACTTTGGTGACTCTACCATCACCCACTTTCCAACATCAAATGTTCTGCAGCTCACTGATCCTTGAAGGACTTTGGTCTGTCCAGCTGAAATGGTCTCGAGGTCTCTACTATGAAGCCTCACCTCTCCCAGGCTGGAATCAGCAGACTGCTTTTTCCGGATTTCAAGGGTCTTTAAGACAACTTTGTAACCATAAGGAAGGGACTCAAAGCGCTGAGGTGCAATCTCTGCATACTTCTCATAGAGAACATCCAAAGTATTTGTGCCGATAAGCACTGATGACAATGTGGAGCGCATGTCAGGTACAACCAAGACCAGCGTAGGTACCTCGATGTCGACTCCAAGCAAGCTCTTTGGGAATCTGATGGTGGCCTCAACATAGCCAATGTAAGGGAC
>NW_013955548.1:5421-6844 GCF_001266775.1 Austrofundulus limnaeus
TGAGAGGACACTCTTGGTTTTGAAACATTGAAGTGTTGTTTCATGCGTGAAGCTTTGGAAGAACGTTTATCTTCTGCTGTGCGGAGTAACAGGAGAAGTTCAGCAAAGGTAGGTGGATTCTGCTTCTTTTGTTCTAGCTGGAGTTCAGCTATCAAGATGTTATCCCAGCAGCCTCTGACAAACTGCCTGAGAAGATGCCGATCAAGGTCGCTTGCAATTACCCCTCCCCTTCTGAGGGTGGTGCTCAGCATGACCTGTAGCCGTTGTAGATAAGCTGAGGGTTTCTCACCATTATCCTGCATCGTGTTGAGATACTTTGCAAAGAGGTCATCCCCATCCTCGACTGTGCCGAAAGCAGAGTCCAAGATCTCTAAGTACGCACTAAAAGGAGAATCAGGTGTCAGGTGCTTCACAATATCAATGGCGGGTGATAAGAGACTTTCAAGAAGCTTTCGTGATTTGTAAAGATCAGACTGTGTCATATCTTTAAGGAGAAGTTCCACATTGGAGCGCCATGTCTCATAATCTACTTCACTGTTGGGACGTGGGACACGCCCAGAGAAGGGTCTGAGTCTCAAGGAAGTGTGCACCTGCAGAGCAGAGTCTTCATTTCTTACTATGTGCTCAACAATTACTTTTTGTATATCAGATGGATTGACATCAGAGAGTTTCAGAGCAGGCTGTGTCTTTTCTTTAGATGGTGTCGATGGTGAGGACCAATGATGCTGAACATGCTGCTGCGGGGCCATAATGGGCAGGAGGCTTACATGTGCAGCATTTTCAGGGGCATTTTGCTCTGGGGTATCAGGTAAGTTCTGCTCTGCATCTTCATCTTGGGACTCTGAGTGATCTAGATCAACAGTCTCACTGATGAGGGAGAGCTCTTCTCTGAGGACAGCTGCAAAGTCTTTACCAGTCTGTTTTGCAATGTCCTTTAACTCTGAAAGGTAAGTCTGTGTAGCTGTTTTGCTAGCTACAGGTGTGTAAACATTGGCTAAGGCTCTGATGTGGTAGGTGACATCAGTCTTAGTCTTACTGTTAAGCCTGTATGGCAATGAAGGTAAGAGAGATTGCATAGCTACACCATACGTATACTCTACGATAATCTGTTTGCCTGACTCTGGTTCAGTGAGTTCTATTGGAATTATCCTTTGAATGGAACCATATTGTTTCAGGAAGTCACTTAGTTCGTCATCGGTTTCTGTATCAGTTACACCACTAACTATGACTGAGTTAGGGACTTTTTACACTACTGGTTTGAATGACGTCCATTTCTTTTTCCACTGATAACAATATTATACAGTCTCTGGTTTCTAATTTTAAATGCTTTAACCACTCCTGGCTGGCTCGCCAAGTTGTAGCACCGGTATCACACCGCTAACTGCGCCACTGGACCAGTTCTAGGCTCTAAGGAGTGGGGAAG
>NW_013955549.1:0-684 GCF_001266775.1 Austrofundulus limnaeus
CCTCTGTCCTCGACCCTGTCTCCTCGTCCTGTCTCCTCTGTCCTCGTCCTGTCTCCTCTGTCCTCATCCCTGTCTCCTCTGTCCTCGACCCTGTCTCCTCGTCCTGTCTCCTCTGTCCTCGTCCTGTCTCCTCTGTCCTCGTCCTGTCTCCCTGTCTCCTGTTTCCTGTCTCCCTGTCTCCTCTGTCCTCGTCCTGTCTCCTCTGTCCTCGTCTTGTCTCCTCTGTCCTCGTCCCTGTCTCCTCTGTCCTCGTCCCTGTCTCCCTGTCTCCTCTGTCCTCGTCCTGTCTCCTCTGTCCTCGTCCCTGTCTCCTCTGTCCTCGTCCCTGTCTCCTCTGTCCTCGTCCCTGTCTCCCTGTCTCCTCTGTCCTCGTCCCTGTCTCCTCTGTCCTCGTCCCTGTCTCCTCTGTCCTCGTCCTGTCTCAGTAGTCCTGTTATCTCTGTCTCCTCTGTCCTCGTCCTGTCTCCTCTGTCCTCATCCCTGTCTCCTCTGTCCTCGACCCTGTCTCCTCGTCCTGTCTCCTCTGTCCTCGTCCTGTCTCCTCTGTCCTCGTCCTGTCTCCCTGTCTCCTCTGTCCTCGTCTTGTCTCCTCTGTCCTCGTCCCTGTCTCCTCTGTCCTCGTCCCTGTCTCCTCTGTCCTCGTCCCTGTCTCCTCTGTCCTCGTCCTGTCTCAGTAGTCCTGTT
>NW_013955549.1:1684-2979 GCF_001266775.1 Austrofundulus limnaeus
GTCTCCTCTGTCCTCGTCCCTGTCTCCTCTGTCCTCGTCCCTGTCTCCTCTGTCCTCGTCCTGTCTCAGTAGTCCTGTTGTCTCTGTCTCCCTGTCTCCTCTGTCCTCGTCTTGTCTCCTCTGTCCTCGTCCCTGTCTCCTCTGTCCTCGTCCCTGTCTCCTCTGTCCTCGTCCCTGTCTCCCTGTCTCCTCTGTCCTCGTCCCTGTCTCCTCTGTCCTCGTCCCTGTCTCCTCTGTCCTCGTCCCTGTCTCCTCTGTCCTCGTCCTGTCTCAGTAGTCCTGTTGTCTCTGTCTCCCTGTCTCCTCTGTCCTCGTCTTGTCTCCTCTGTCCTCGTCCCTGTCTCCTCTGTCCTCGTCCTGTCTCAGTAGTCCTGTTGTCTCTGTCTCCCTGTCTCCTCTGTCCTCGTCTTGTCTCCTCTGTCCTCGTCCCTGTCTCCTCTGTCCTCGTCTTGTCTCAGTAGTCCTGTTGTCTCTGTCTCCTCTGTCCTCGTTTTGTCTCCTCTGTCCTGTCCCTGTCTCCTCTGTCCTGTCCTTGTCTGCTCTGTGTTGTCTCCCTGTCTGCTCTGTCATGTCCCTGTCTCCTTTGTCCACTCCCTGTCTCCTCTGTCCTCGTCTTGTCTCCTCTGTCCTGTCCCTGTCTCCTCTGTCCTGTCCTTGTCTGCTCTGTCCGGTCCCTGTCTCCTCTGTCCTGTCCTTGTCTGCTCTGTCCTGTCCCTGTCTCCTCTGTCCTCATCCTGTCTCAGTAGTCTGTTGTCTGTCTCCTCTTTTCTCGTCCTGTCTCCCTGTCTCCTCTGTCCTGTCTCCCTGTCTCCTCTGTCCTCGTCCTGTCTCCTCTGTCCTCGTCCTGTCTCAGTAGTCATGTTGTCTCTGTCTCCTCTGTCCTCGTCCTGTCTCCTGTCCTCGTCCTGTCTCCTCTGTCCTCGTCCTGTCTCCTCTGTCCTCGTCCTGTCTCAGTAGTCATGTTGTCTCTGTCTCCTCTGTCCTCGTCCTGTCTCCTCTGTCCTCGTCCTGTCTCCTCTGTCCTCGTCCTGTCTCAGTAGTCATGTTGTCTCTGTCTCCTCTGTCCTCATCCCTGTCTCCTCTGTCCTCATCTTGTCTCCTCTGTCCTCGTCCTGTCTCCCTGTCTCCTGTTTCCTGTCTCCCTGTCTCCTCTGTCCTGTCTCCCTGTCTCCTCTGTCCTCGTCCTGTCTCCTCTGTCCTCGTCCTGTCTTCCTGTCTCCTCTGTCCTGTCTCCCTGTCTCCTCTGTCCTGTCTCCCTGTCTCCTCTGTCCTGTCTCCCTGTCTCCTCTGTCCTG
>NW_013955549.1:5065-5699 GCF_001266775.1 Austrofundulus limnaeus
CTCGTCCTGTCTCCTCTGTCCTCGTCCTGTCTCCTCTGTCCTCGTCCTGTCTCAGTAGTCATGTTGTCTCTGTCTCCTCTGTCCTCGTCCTGTCTCCTCTGTCCTCGTCCTGTCTCCTCTGTCCTCGTCCTGTCTCCCTGTCTCCTGTTTCCTGTCTCCTCTGTCCTGTCTCCCTGTCTCCTCTGTCCTGTCCCTGTCTCCTCTGTCCTCGTCCTGTCTCCTCTGTCCTCGTCCTGTCTCCCTGTCTCCTCTGTCCTCGTCCTGTCTCCTCTGTCTCCCTGTCTCCTCTGTCCTCGTCCTGTCTCCCTGTCTCCTCTGTCCTCGTCATGTCTCCTGTGTCCTCGTCCTGTCTCCTCTGTCCTCGTCCTGTCTCCTCTGTCCTCGTCCTGTCTCAGTAGTCCTGTTGTCTCTGTCTCCTCTGTCCTGTCTCCCTGTCTCCTCTGTCCTCGTCCTGTCTCCTCTGTCCTCGTCCTGTCTCCTCTGTCCTCGTCCTGTCTCAGTAGTCCTGTTGTCTCTGTCTCCTCTGTCCTGTCTCCCTGTCTCCTCTGTCCTCGTCTTGTCTCCTCTGTCCTCGTCCTGTCTCCTCTGTCCTCGTCCTGTCTCAGTAGTCCTGTTGTCTCTGTCTCCTCTGTCC
>NW_013955549.1:6699-7314 GCF_001266775.1 Austrofundulus limnaeus
CCTATGTCCTCATCCCTGTCTCCTCTGTCCTCGTCCCTGTCTCCTCGTCCTGTCTCCTCTGTCCTCGTCCTGTCTCCTCTGTCCTCGTCCTGTCTCCTCTGTCCTCGTCCTGTCTCCCTGTCTCCTCTGTCCTCGTCTTGTCTCTTCTGTCCTCGTCCCTGTCTCCTCTGACCTCGTCCGTGTCTCCTCTGTCCTCGTCCTGTCTCTTCTGTCCTCATCCTGTCTCCTCTGTCCTCGTCCTGTCTCCTCTGTCCTCGTCCTGTCTCATTAGTCCTCATCCTGTCTCCTCTGTCCTCGTCCTGTCTCCTCTGTCCTCGTCCTGTCTCCTTGTCTCCTCTGTCCTCGTCTTGTCTCTTCTGTCCTCGTCTTGTCTCTTCTGTCCTCGTCCCTGTCTCCTCTGACCTCGTCCGTGTCTCCTCTGTCCTCGTCCTGTCTCTTCTGTCCTCATCCTGTCTCCTCTGTCCTCGTCCTGTCTCCTCTGTCCTCGTCCTGTCTCATTAGTCCTCATCCTGTCTCCTCTGTCCTCGTCCTGTCTCCTCTGTCCTCGTCCTGTCTCATTAGTCCTCATCCTGTCTCCTCTGTCCTCGTCCTGTCTCCTCTGTCCTCGTCCTGTCT
>NW_013955549.1:9404-10156 GCF_001266775.1 Austrofundulus limnaeus
CCCTGTTTCCTCTGTCCTCGTCTTGTCTCCTCTGTCCTCGTCCTGTCTCCCTGTCTCCTCTGTCTCCTCTGTCCTGTCCCTGTCTCCTCTGTCCTCGTCCTGTCTCCTCTGTCCTGTCCCTGTCTCCTCTGTCCTGTCCCTGTCTCCTCTGTCCTCGTCCCTGTCTCCTCTGTCCTGTCCCTGTCTCCTCTGTCCTCGTCCCTGTCTCCTCTGTCCTAGTCCTGTCTCAGTAGTCCTGTTGTCTCTGTCTCCTCTGTCCTCGTCCTGTCTCCCTGTCTCCTCTGTCCTCATCCCTGTCTCCTCTGTCCTGTCCCTGTCTCCTCTGTCCTGTCCCTGTCTCCTCTGTCCTCGTCCCTGTCTCCTCTGTCCTAGTCCTGTCTCAGTAGTCCTGTTGTCTCTGTCTCCTCTGTCCTCGTCCTGTCTCCCTGTCTCCTCTGTCCTCATCCCTGTCTCCTCTGTCCTCGTCCCTGTCTCCTCTGTCCCCGTCCTTGTCTCCTCTGTCCTGTCCCTGTCTCCTCTGTCCTGTCCTTGTCTCCTCTGTCCTTGTCCTGTCTCCTCTGTCCTCATACCGTCTCCTCTGTCCTCGTCCTGTCTCCTCTGTTCTCGTCCTGTCTCCCTGTCTCCTCTGTCCTCGTCCTATCTCCTTGTCTCCTCTGTCCTCATCCTGTCTCCCTGTCTCCTCTGTCCTCATCTTATCTCCTCTGTCCTCGTCTTGTCTCCTCTGTTCTCGTCCTGTCTCCCTGTCTCCTCTG
>NW_013955549.1:11156-11607 GCF_001266775.1 Austrofundulus limnaeus
GTCCTGTCTCCTCTGTCCTTGTCCTGTCTCCTCTGTCCTTGTCCTGTCTCCTCTGTCCTTGTCCTGTCTCCTCTGTCCTTGTCCTGTCTCCTCTGTCCTCATACCGTCTCCTCTGTCCTCATACCGTCACCTCTGTCCTCGTCCTGTCTCCTCTGTCCTCGTCCTGTCTCCCTGTCTCCTCTGTCCTCGTCCCGTCTCCCTGTCTCCTCTGTCCATGTCCTGTCTCCTCTGTCCTTGTCCTGTCTCCTCTGTCCTTGTCCTGTCTCCTCTGTCCTCATACCGTCTCCTCTGTCCTCATACCGTCACCTCTGTCCTCGTCCTGTCTCCTCTGTCCTCGTCCTGTCTCCCTGTCTCCTCTGTCCTCGTCCTGTCTCCCTGTCTCCTCTGTCCTCGTCCTGTCTCCTCTGTCCTTGTCCTGTCTCCTCTGTCCTCATACCGTCTCCTCTGTCCT
>NW_013955549.1:12607-13019 GCF_001266775.1 Austrofundulus limnaeus
TCCTCGTCTTGTCTCATCTGTCCTCGTCCCTGTCTCCTCTGTCCTCGTCCCTGTCTTCTCTTTCCTCGTCCCTGTCTCCTCATTCCTCGCCCTGTCTCCTCTGTCCTCGTCCGGTCTCTTCTGTCCTCGTCCTGTCTCCTCTGTCCTCGTCCTGTCTCCTCTGTACTCGTCTGGTCTCCTCTGTCCTGTCCTTGTCTCCTCTGTCCTCATCCCTGTCTCCTCTGTTCTGTCCCTGTCTCTTCTGTACTCGTCTTGTCTCCTCTGTCCTGTCCTTGTCTCCTCTGTCCTGTCCCTGTCTCCTCTGTCCTCGTCTTGTCTCCTCTGTTCTGTCCCCGTCTCCTCTGTCCTGTCCCTGCCTCGTCTTTCCTCTTCTTGTCTCCTCTGTCCTCGTCCGTGTCTCCTCTGTCCTCGT
>NW_013955550.1:0-915 GCF_001266775.1 Austrofundulus limnaeus
ATTTTAATATATATTCCCGACCGACCGGTGTGGTCGTTTATATCTTAATAATAAATATAAAAACTGAGCGAAGGGTACATATATGTGTGAAACACCGATCGTATATTCATTCGTGTCGCTGCTGTCGGGTTTGCTTTCTCAAACTAATATGGAGAACTTTATCGTCGACCCGAAGGCAATCGGGGCAGGTGCGTACGGACATGTATACAGAGTCCACTCTAAGGCGAACCGAGAGGAACTTTTCGCCGTGAAGGTGTTTAGGTCGAATGTACGAGAAGAGTCGTCGTACGGTATTTTGGAGTCTACCATACGAGAGCTGTCGTGTTTGTTCGCGCTTCGAGGACATCCGTACATCGTGCAGATGCACAAAGTGTTGTTTTACAAAGAAAAGTTGGCGGTGTTGATGGACTATTACCCGTACACGCTGTTTGGTGTTATTACACAGCGGTTCAACGTGCCGATGTCGATCATTGCGCGAATCTCGCTTCAGATAGCCGAAGCTCTCGCGTACATGCACGACTTGAACTTGATTCATCGAGACCTGACACCCAACAACGTGATGTTAACCGAAGACCTGACCGTGAAAGTCGGCGACATGGGTCTTTCGCGCCACGTAACAGACTGGATGTCGGGCGAAACCGTTACAATGACCTACAGAGCACCGGAGCTCTTTACGTGCGACGACGATATGAAATCGTATACAAATGCGATAGACATGTGGAGCTTGGGTGTGCTGATCGCGGAGTTGGTGGAGCACAGTGTTTGGTTGTTTAAAAACAAAAACGTAGGTCGGATCATGTACACCACAGGTGAGATTTTACAACAAGTTTTTGAACCAGAAGAATACAAGAAGACGGGAACAAAACCGACCGTATTCAACCTCGCCGGCGTGCTGCCACGTACGCTGCGAACGGA
>NW_013955550.1:1717-5023 GCF_001266775.1 Austrofundulus limnaeus
ACGCGTCGTCTGGGTATGTTTTACTACCGGCAACATGCGCCAAAGGAGAGTGCCCCAAGAGATCGGGTCAGGTTTACAACGGTTGCGAAAGGAACAATTTGCCCGCTTGCATAACCCAATGTCCAGCGGGGGTGCCTTACGCGTCGAAACGCGTGTGCGGCGCAGAATGTCCCGCGGGTTATCACGTTGAGACAATCTCCTTAGCGCCCATACGCGAAACGTGCGTACCGCACAAACGGTGTTCGCTGCACAAAGTGGTCATCAAACAAGCCACACCGTGGCACGATACGATATGCGGAAAAACAGAGCACTACGCGATGTCAGACCCCGTCGCGAGATACGCGATTCCGAATCGGATCGTACACGATACGCTAAACAAGCTAACCGTGTCGTGGTTGCGCACGTTGAGTTTTACCGACGTAAGATTATTATATTTGTCGTACAGAAGTCTATCGGGGGACATCGTATCACACGATAAATTCAGAGCCGAGGGTTCGCGCGACATGATAAAACTATATAAAAACCACGCGATGAACAGCGTGGACAACAGCGTTCGCGATCTGGACGTGCTTTTACGGAACGTGGACAGTCCCGTGTCGACCATGTTTCAGACGTTGCAACACTTGAAATTGTACAATCTCGTGCGGAAATTTTACAGCGAAGTTGTTGTACCGATCCTATATTACTCTGACATAAGCGCCGGAGTCGATGTCCCATTTCAGCCCATCCCGCGCGTATACATAACGCAAACTCCGATCTTGGTCGAAACAAGCGGCTCGCTGTTGATAGACGCCGTGTATTTCCTACCGCTGGGCACGCTAAATACCCGCTACGTGCTAAAAGAAACGCTTTGGACCGTGTACAAACAAGCGCGCGCGTCGGCCTCGATGAGCACCATGACCGTGATCAACACGTTGTATGCCCCGATAGTCGGTGATATAATTGTACGCGATCATTTAAACGACGGTTACGAAATAGCAAACGGACCGGAGTGGCACCGCGTGCACGAAAACGTTTTTCTGGCACACCGCTTCAATGTATCGCTCATGGTGCGAAAGTTCCGCTTGGACTCGTTCGACGTCGTAAGAATCTCGGTGTCCGCCGAAGATCAACACGGTGAAGATACGACGCAAATAACCGATGCAAAGAAAAGCGAGATGGTAAAGATGTTTGCCGAGGGTTTCGTGACCGCCATTAGAAAACCAAAGTTTAGTCCGGGTTGCGATTGCGAGGCTTCTCTGCTGGATTACGCGAACCCACGTGGGCTGTGTTCACCGGCGTGCGTCTCCGTTGCACAACCGCGCAAGATACCCGGTGTGCCGGGCGTCGGCGACGAGTGGACGTTGGATGTGGCGTATGAGCAACAACGCGTCGTGGCGAACCCGGGCAGGTCGCTGTACGGGTCCGTGACGCCGACGATCAGAAGGTTCTGTTCGGTGACCGCCGACGTATTCTATATACCGGGTGGACCAAACAGACACGCAAACGGCGCTCCCGTTGACCTCAAACAATGCGACGCGGTTTTTATCGAGATGACTTTAACGTTTGAGTATCGACCGCGGACGTCGTTAGATGTGTGCTACGACTTACGAGAAACGCCCACATCGGGGGATGAGGCGTATTGTTTCGCGGCGCCGCGAAACCTGCGAGATACGCTGGAATGCATTGAACAGCAGGATTGGGGGACGCCGGGTATGAGGGTCGAGTTCGCGGACGTTTCGACCGTTTCGAGGATCGATCAGGTGTCTTTGCTGTTGGAATGGCTGAAGCGCAACAACGCGACCGTGCCTAAATTCATTATAATTGAGACCGGCGCGCTATCGCCACAAGAACTGTCAGTTTTCGCTAACCTGAGCGAAATACACGGACGGGACGTGGACTTTATACCCAATATTAAAATGTCCGCGGCGCAAGAGTTGCTAAACGCGCGAGATTATCAGAGCGACAAAGACGGTCGACCGTTATCTAAAGCCCAGAATGTCGCCGAAGAAGCGTTGACCGGCTTGGGTGAATTGATTTCGAGGTTTGGCGCGCGTTTAGACGTCGACAACGTGTTGTTGTCGCAGCGGTCGCGCTGCGACAAGTTGAACCTTGACGCGTGGCGAGCGGGTACGTACGTCCCCGACCATCCGTACACACTCGACATAACGGGTATCGGCCTAAAGCCGTCCGGTTTGGTGGTTTTCGACGAGTTGCGTCGGTTGTCGGACAACCCCAACGGTATTATAGTTTCGATACCTTCGTCCGGCTACGCCGTGTACGCGCTTTGTAAGTCACATCCGCAACGGGTTAACCGTTACACAAAAACGAATGCGGTTGCGTTCGATACGACGGAGCTCGCCGATTTTATACAAGATATGGTTAAATGGGGCGTGAGGAGTTTCGACCTAGGATGTTTTGAATACACGTTTGGAAAACCGGGATCGAGCTGGGGTGTTTTACGAACGCTGGCAAGCGTCGTCGCCGCGGCGGGAGAGGGAAACGGCACGCTTCATTATAGATACACAAGGAGATCTCGGGTAGACTACGGTTTGGGTTCGAGGGCGCGCGTTGATGGTTTGTACAAACTAGAAGCGGGTATATTCTTCCAATCGGTCTCTCGCGATACGCCCAACGTGAGGAGCTTCGCGTCCGTACCGGGAGCGCCCGACCTTCGAGTGGGTCTCTCCTCCGACGTGAACGTTGGCGCTCCGCTTAACCACGTGCTTCAAAGAACCGAGAACTTGGCGAGCGTGAAGATTGTTCACAATATCCCAAGCGGAATCCGGAGCGTATATTTGCAAGATCGCGGATTCACTCTGTTTGTTGAACCGGGTATCGACGGAGGACAAATATGCGTACTGTACGCGGGAAACGCGTCAACGACGCGTGACGATAAATCGTTGCGTTTTGAAACGCACGAAAACGACGACGCCATGATACGAAGCGACGGCAAGGATTGTGTGGCGATCGCGTACAAAAACGTTCACCAAGCCGTTGTTACCGTACGGAGCGAGGACTTTCTCACCCAACAGATCCTGGCGCACGTCGCGGATGCGTTTAACCTGACGCGCGTGGATGCTGACCTGCCGTCGTCTAACAACACGTTCTCTGTGCGAGACTCAATCGGTCCGGCGGTGCACTCTGCGATTTTGGGTTGCCTCAAGGGCTACGGAGATTGTACGGAGCTGAGCGACTATTCCGAAAACGGTTGGCCGATGGGAGGTCGAGGACGGTTGCTCGACGCCGACTTCCTCAATTACACGAACGACGTATCGCTTCGATTGCTCGTGGCGGTGGAGCACACGAGCGCGACCGCGAGGGTGC
>NW_013955550.1:6141-6643 GCF_001266775.1 Austrofundulus limnaeus
GTCGACAACCGCGCGTTCTGTGTTGTTTGCAAGCGTAAATGAGCTAAGAGACCGTGTGAACAAGTGGGCGACCAAAGCGGAGTTTGTTTCAGAAAGTTTAGCGAGCGCTTTACACGAACTACGCAAGGCCGAATTGCGCGTTCAGCTGTGCACGCAAAGCGTACGGAGTCTGGACATGAGCGGCTGCGAACCGATGTTATCGGGTCACTACGTCGATACGCCCACGCGCGCGTTCGACTCTTATAGAAACAATGGATTGCAAATACACACCGTGCGCGAAACGTGGGATCCGACGACGCTGTCTCGTTGGTACATGGCGTTTACCACTACGGATCGCGGGGGCGTTCGGGTGTGTTGGTTGACTCGCGACATGGTTAGCGACGGTACGACAGACTACGCGGCGCCCGACTGTGATCGACGAGGACTATGTAAACCGCTTAATGTCGACGGCGACACCTACTCGCGATGTGACGTGCGCGACGACGAGGCGCTGCCCATGGAC
>NW_013955551.1:0-1057 GCF_001266775.1 Austrofundulus limnaeus
TGTATCCTCAGTGTGTCCTCAGTGTAACCTCAGTGTGTCCTCTGTGTATCCTCAGTGTGTCCTCAGTGTAACCTCAGTGTGTCCTCTGTGTATCCTCAGTGTGTCCTCAGTGTATCCTCAGTGTGTCCTCAGTGTATCCTCAGTGTGTCCTCAGTGTATCCTCAGTGTATCCTCAGTGTAACCTCAGTGTGTCCTCAGTGTAACTGCACTGTGTCCTCAATGTATCCTCAGTGTGTCCTCAGTGTATCCTCAGTGTATCCTCAGTGTAACTGTGCTGTGTCCTCAGTGTGTCCTAAGTGTAACTGCACTGTGTCCTCAGTGTATCTTCAGTGTATCCTCAGTGTGTCCTCAGTGTATCCTCAGTGTGTCCTCAGTGTATCCTCAGTGTATCCTCAGTGTGTCCTCAGTGTATCTTCAGTGTGTCCTCAATGTATCCTCAGTGTATCCTCAGTGTGTCCTCAGTGTATCCTCAGTGTATCCTCAGTGTGTCCTCAGTGTAACCTCAGTGTGTCCTAAGTGTAACTGCACTGTGTCCTCAGTGTATCCTCAGTGTATCCTCAGTGTGTCCTCAGTGTATCCTCAGTGTATCCTCAGTGTGTCCTCAGTGTATCCTCAGTGTGTCCTCAGTGTATCCTCAGTGTATCCTCAGTGTGTCCTCAGTGTATCCTCAGTGTAACTGCACTGTGTCCTCAGTGTATCCTCAGTGAATCCTTAATGTGTCCTCAGTGTGTCCTCAGTGTGTCCTCAGTGTGTCCTCAGTGTGTCCTCAGTGTATCCTCAGTGTAACCTCAGTGTGTCCTCAGTGTAACTGCACTGTGTCCTCAGAGTGTCCTCAGTGTGTCCTCAGTGTATCCTCAGTGTGTCCTCAGTGTGTCCTCAGTGTGTCCTCAGTGTGTCCTCAGTGTGTCCTCAGTGAATCCTTAATGTGTCCTCAGTGTATCCTCAGTGTGTCCTCAGTGTATCCTCAGTGTGTCCTCAGTGTGTCCTCAGTGTGTCCTCAGTGAATCCTTAATGTGTCCTCAGTGTATCCTCAGTGTGTCCTCAGTGTATCCTCAGT
>NW_013955551.1:2057-2555 GCF_001266775.1 Austrofundulus limnaeus
CACACACACAGACACACACAGACACAGAGACACACACAGACACACACACGTCTTACCTGTCCACAGGCCGGCTCCTCAGGTGTTCACTGCTTCCCGCCGAGCGACAGGTAAACTTTTTTTACTCCATTTTCACCACATCACACATCCAGTCCGCTTAGAAAACCAAAGTTTCACTCAGCTTATTGTCGAGTCCCTGCACCTGCGCGTCACGGTGCCGGAAGTGAACAGGTAGTTGCAGCAGCAGGTGGACTTCCGGTTACATCCGGCTTTCCAAAATAAGACTCATGTTTCTGCAGGTGCGCTTCTCTTCCACACAAGTTTTTATAATCTGTGTAAACGCAAATATTACAGGATTATAACACAACTAATCCTCCCACTACACACTCACATCAGTATTTATGACTGTTTGTGTTCTGGTTGTAAATGTTTGTGTTCTGGTTGTAAATGTTTGTGTTCTGGTTGTAAATGTTTGTGTTCTGGTTGTAAATGTTTGTGTTC
>NW_013955551.1:3084-3991 GCF_001266775.1 Austrofundulus limnaeus
AAGAGGATACAGAGGACACATAAAGAGGACACAAAGAGGACACATGAAGAGGACACAGAGGACACATGAAGAGGATACAGAGGACACATAAAGAGGACACAAAGAGGACACATGAAGAGGACACAGAGGACAAATAAAGAGGACTCATAAAGAGGACACATAAAGAGGACACAGAGGACACATAAAGAGGACACATAAAGAGGACACTTAAAGAGGATACAGAGGACACATAAAGAGGACACAAAGAGGACACATAAAGAGGACACAAAGGACACATGAAGAGGACACAGAGGACACATAAAGAGGACACAGAGGACAAATAAAGAGGACTCATAAAGAGGACACATAAAGAGGACACATGAAGAGGATACAGAGGACACATAAAGAGGACACAAAGAGGACACATGAAGAGGACACAGAGGACACATAAAGAGGATAGAGGACACAAAGAGGATACATAAAGAGGACACAGAGGACACATAAAGAGGACACAGAGGACACATAAAGAGGACACAGAGGACACATAAAGAGGACACAGAGGACACATAAAGAGCACACAGAGGACACATAAGGAGGACACATAAAGAGGACACATAAGGAGGACACAGAGGACACATAAAGAGGACACATAAAGAGTACACAAAGAGGACACATGAAGAAGACACATAAAGAAGACACAGAGTACAAATAAAGAGGACACAGAGGACACATAAAGAGGATAGAGGACACAAAGAGGACACATAAAGAGGACACAGAGGACACATAAAGAGGACACTTATAGAGGACACATAAAGAGGACACAGAGGACACATATAGAGGACACAGTGGACACATAAAGAGGACACATAAAGAGGACACAAAGAGGACACAGAGGACACATATAGAGGACACAGAGGACACATAAAGA
>NW_013955551.1:4991-6093 GCF_001266775.1 Austrofundulus limnaeus
ACATAAAGAGCACACAGAGGACACATAAGGAGGACACATAAAGAGGACACATAAGGAGGACACAGAGGACACATAAAGAGGACACAGAGAACACATAAAGAGCACACAGAGGACACATCAGGAGGACACAGAGGACACATAAGGAGGACACAGAGGACACATAAAGAGGACACAGAGAACACATAAAGAGCACACAGAGGACACATAAGGAGGACACATCAGGAGGACACAGAGGACACATAAGGATGACACAGAGGACACATAAAGAGGACACAGAGGACACATAAAGATGACACAGAGGACACATAAAGAGGACACAGAGGACACATAAAGAGCACACAGAGGACACATAAGGAGGACACATAAAGAGGACACATAAGGAGGACACATAAAGAGGATACAGAGGACACATAAAGAGCACACAGAGGACACATAAGGAGGACACATAAAGAGGACACAGAGGACACATAAAGAGGACACATGAAGAGGAAACAGAGGACACATAAAGAGGACACATAAAGAGGACACATAAAGAGGAAACAGAGGACACATAAAGAGGACACATAAAGAGGACACATAAAGAGGATACAGAGGACACATAAAGAGGACACAGAGGACAAATAAAGAGGACTCATAAAGAGGATAGAGGACACAAAGAGGATACATAAAGAGGACACAGAGGACACATAAAGAGGACACATAAGGAGGACACAGAGGACACATAAAGAGGACACATAAAGAGGACACTTAAAGAGGATACAGAGGACACATAAAGAGGACACATGAAGAGGACACAGAGGACACATAAAGAGGATACAGAGGACACATAAAGAGGATACAGAGGACACATAAAGAGGATACAGAGGACACATAAAGAGGATACAGAGGACACATAAAGAGGATACAGAGGACACATAAAGAGGATACAGAGGACAAATAAAGAGGACTCATAAAGAGGACACATAAAGAGGATACAGAGGACACATAAAGAGGACACATGAAGAGGATACAGAGGACACATAAAGAGGACACAAAGAGGACACATGAAGAGGACACAGAGGACACATAAAGAGGATACAGAGGACACATAAAGAGGACACAT
>NW_013955551.1:8049-8296 GCF_001266775.1 Austrofundulus limnaeus
AAAGAGGATTCATAAAGAGGACACAGAGGACACATAAAGAGGACATAAAGAGGACACATAAAGAGGACACAGAGGACACATATAGAGGACACAGAGGACACATAAAGAGGACACATAAAGAGGACACATAAGGAGGACACATAAAGAGGACACATAAAGAGGACACAGAGGACACATAAAGAGGACACAGAGGACACATAAAGAGGACACATAAAGAGGACACAGAGGACACAGAGGACACATAGAG
>NW_013955551.1:9296-10149 GCF_001266775.1 Austrofundulus limnaeus
ACACAGAGGACACATAAAGAGGATAGAGGACACAAAGAGGACACATAAAGAGGACACAGAGGACACATAAAGAGGATAGAGGACACAAAGAGGACACATAAAGAGGACACATAAAGAGGACACTTATAGAGGACACATAAAGAGGACACATAAAGAGGACACAGAGGACACATATAGAGGACACAGTGGACACATAAAGAGGACACATAAAGAGGACACTTATAGAGGACACATAAAGAGGACACATAAAGAGGACACAGAGGACACATATAGAGGACACAGTGGACACAAAGAGGACTCATAAAGAGGACACAGAGGACACATAAAGAGGACACATAAGGAGGACACAGAGGACACATAAAGAGGACACAGAGGACACATAAAGAGGACACATAAGGAGGACACAGAGGACGCATAAAGAGGACACAGAGGACACATAAAGAGCACACAGAGGACACATAAGGAGGACACCCTCCTGCCCCGGCAGACCGGAGCAAGGAGCCCATGATTGCCTGGAGGAAGTGGGAGGTTCTCTCCGGACAGAACCGGTTCTTCTGTGATGGTCTGGTGATGATGTCCCGTCAGAGGGGGGTCCTGCCCCTGACTGTGGGCCTGACCCTGGTCACCAATGACCTGTTCTTTATATCTGAGTGAGTCCATGTCCCTCATCTAATACAGCCTGCATGGATCTGAAATTAATTATATTAGTGGAGAAATATGTAATTCTACTTTCACTAAAGCCTACTGGAGCTGTATCTAGATCCTGGCTAGTATAAATTCTGTCCATAAGGGCTGGGACCAGGGGCGGAGCCAGGGGCGGAGCCAGGGGCGGAGCCAGGGGTGGCCATGGCCA
>NW_013955552.1:0-449 GCF_001266775.1 Austrofundulus limnaeus
AATATAGTCTTATCATTTGTCCTGATGTGTAAAAATTATTTTGAATAACAAAATTAACAATATAGTTTTTAGTTTTATAATGTCACGTCCACTGGCCGTAAAGTTTCCCAAAAGGACCTCAAAAAGGCCCACGGACCACCAGCTGATAATCACAGTTTTACCTTGTCTTGTGACTCTGGACATGTATTTGTGAACGAAGTAGCAGAAATGGCTGTTTTGATTGCTAATTTAGAGCAATATGATGGAATAAACGACAGAAAGTCACAAACGAGTTTTTGGAAACTTGCAATGAAACAGTTTGAGGTTAGAACTCAGAGAAATGTGTATTTTAGCTGTTATACAGTATAAATTATTACTAATATAACACGTGACGGTGTTAATTACATTTTAAGTTTGTTTATTTCCTGCTACAGTGAAAGAAGAAAAAAAATTTTTGTATAGTTTAATGT
>NW_013955552.1:934-2035 GCF_001266775.1 Austrofundulus limnaeus
TGTGTGTGTGTGTGTGTGTGTGTGTGTGTGTGTGTGTGTGTGTGTGTGTCTGCAGTCGCTGCTGTGCGGTCCATCCCTCTCCGTTGGAACCATCCTGCCTCTGATGGAGCTTCTGTCAGAGGAAACCCTGTGGGGCTTCAGCCTGCACCTCCTCTGTGCCACCAGGAGGGGGCAGTACGACAGCAGCATGGAGAAGTTGTTGGACCGATGTCCTCAGGCCATCATCGCTTACGCCAACCACCACTTGCAAGACAAGCACATGGTGTGTCTATGGGAGAAGACGGGGAAACGTGGGGACTGTTTTATTGTTTTAGTTTTGTTCTTGTGCTTTCTGTCTGACCCGTTTGGTTTTTACAGGCTCTGTGGTGGCAGAAGCTGCTCCCTGAGCTCTGTGACCGAACGAGAGCAGCAGCAGACAGCAGCGTCCTGCTGAGCGCACTCAATGGTAAAAAAAAAAAATTTCAGTCAAAGAATAATTAATGTTTATTTCCCTCATTGTTGGTCTGAAGTGAAAGTATCGTGTTGCATCGTAACAGTGTCGTCGTTTTTCACGCCTACAGAGACACTGGTTGTGATTGCAATGGAGACGAGCCCCGCAGAGTTCTTGGAGCTGATGCCTGATGACGGGACAGCTTCTTACTTCCTGCCTCACCTGTTGGCGTGCAGCCAGAGACACCTGCTGACCTGAAACACACACACACACACACAACATAAACACACAAAAGTAAATAGTAAGTTGATGTTTGTGTAGGCCAGGGGTCTGCAACCTGCGCTCTGGGGCCACATGTGGCTCTTTGGTCCCTCTGCAGCGGCTCTTTGAAAATGTGACCAAACAGAATATATTTTTTGTTTGTTTTGTTCTGTTTTTATACACACAACACAAATCAGTTTGAAATACAAATACGTGATCAATACTACTAACACAAAAAGTAAAACATGTTAGCTCATGCTAGCCTTTTGTTTACTTAAATAATCCGACTTCTTTCTCTCAAATCCATTAAAATTACCTTTAAAGAATTTGAAGACTACATAAGAAGAATTAGAAAAAGTATTCCTGAATAAAAATAGTTTTTATGAAATTCGGTATAAACTGTATACAAT
>NW_013955552.1:3035-3515 GCF_001266775.1 Austrofundulus limnaeus
CTGAGATACTATGTCATAATTTTGAGATAGTTAAGTCATAGTAATGAGATATTAAGTCATAATTATGAGACAGAAGTTTATTGATTTTTTCTTCAGAGTGGCGAATATGAGCTTCCATAGTTTATTGCAGACATATTTCTAAAAAAAAAAAGCTGAAGTGAAAAAGTTGATGTTTTTTCCTTGGACATTTTTTCACAGACCCCTCAACCAATCAGCACGTCTGGACAGTCAGCAGAGCCAATCACAGCCTGAGAGCAAACATGAGCCAACCAGAGCTGTGAAACCCTGATAGAGCTCAGCTTGAGTTGATGAAAGCTCAGCTGGTCAGATGTTTGAAGGCCCAGCTCCACCTGAGAGGGAATCTGCATGTTCAGCTAAAACTGAGGAGTAAAACATTATGAATGAATCAAGACTGCAGCCAAGATTAAAATAAAAGAAATCTGTGGAGGATTGGGAAAAAAGAAGAAGAAGAAGAAGAAG
>NW_013955552.1:4435-5452 GCF_001266775.1 Austrofundulus limnaeus
TTTCTTGTTTTTTAATACCCGTTTCAAAAATGAAAATCCAATGACCAAAAGATAGACTGACCGTGGATTTAGTGCCATGAAGAAACTCTGTTTTATCACTGTTTAATTTAAGGAAATTAGACGTGAACCAGGATTTAATTTCAGCTAGGCAGAAGGTGAGGGAGGAAGGAGGAAGTGAAAAATTAGGTGCAGTGAGTGTCGTCAGCAAAACAAATGAAGTGGGTATTAAATTTTTGGAAGATGTTGCCAAAGGGGGAGAGTGTAGATGATCAAAAGAAGGGGCCCCAGGACAGAGCTTTGGGGCACACCTGAAGTCAAAGTGGGAGGAGTGGGATCTGAATGATTTAAGTTGGATGAACTATGTGCAGTCAGAGAGATAAATTTACAAATAATCACAACTATGAATGTTTTCCTTCATGTCTGTGCAGACAGTTTTCTCCACAGAGTAAAGGGCATTCAGCTCAGGCCATGGAGCTGACCACTCGGATCACCATTGACTCCAACTGGTCAGCAGCTCAGATGGAGAACCGCCTGGCGCTGCTTTTCCACAAACATTTCAAAGAGAAAACAGGACGAAGGTTTTCTTTCACATACCTGCAGGTTGGTGCAGTTCTGACCTCCTGATGTTTTAAATACTGTCTCAGAATTTAGAGCCTGATGTTTAATTTCTGATGCTTTGTGTTGTTTCAGAGTCTACCAGGCTCCAGAGTCCTGTTCGTTCCAAACACCCCTGAGGAGGGCTGGACTGGGGAGCAGGTCCTCAAGATCTGTGGTCATGGTGCTCTGTATATCCTCAGTCATCACGGCTCCCTACAGGTAAATATCTGATTTAAAAAAAAAAACCTAAACATCCTGCACTCATGGATGGTTTATGTGAGCATAAATCCTAAAATATAATTTCTGTAATTTAGATTTTGCTAACATTTTTTCATGCATCTTGCTTATGTTTGTTTTCTCTTTTAATCTTTTATATAATTATTGTTTCTCCTCTTTTTGACCGCTAAGTTGGCTTAAATG
>NW_013955552.1:6452-7349 GCF_001266775.1 Austrofundulus limnaeus
TCCATGTACTGAGCCCTATTAACTACTCTCATTGCTCTCTTTTCATTTATTTAATAAGGGGCAGAAATAAGATTTTTTTTTCTTCTTTCTGCACCCTTTTCATTCAATAATTGATTTAATTTTTTTTTCAATAGACTTTTTGTTGTTTTTATGAATGAAATACATTAATGATTGAAAAATGAAATGAAAAATGTAAATATTTAAGTGTTTGCTGTATTTGGGAGAGAAAAATCTTGTGCAAATCTCTCGAGTTTTTGTATGCAGCTGACACTTGACCTGGACACCATCCTCAGGCTGTTCAGAGCAGAAAACGTGACTGAAGATGTTGAAACTCCCATCACGGTGAGGAGGGTGGATGTTCTTGGCTGCGTTCTGAAGGAGGTGAAGAAACCCGAATTCTGCTTCAGTTCGACGCCCGTTATCTGTTTTGATGAACAGGATCCTGATGACTCAGAAGAAGCACACGAGGAGTTCTTCAGGTTCAGATCATTTAAATGAAAATGCAGCTGAATATTGTTAGTTTTAATGAGATTAATAAATAATAACGAGAAAATATCTTTATTTATTTGTTTCAAAGCTCTGACTGGATTTCTTCTCAGGTTGATCTTGATGGAGCTGCAGCAGAGCTGTGTGTTTGAGGGTCGTCCAGGAAGTCTGTTCTTCACCCACGACCTGACGGCGCTCGATGACAGGAAGTATTATGAAGCTGGTGTTCTGATTGGCTGGTCACTGACTCACGGAGGACGTGGACCCTGTCTTCATCCTGCACTGTACCAGGTTACTTCACAGACTACTTTAGTTCAGACTCTATGTATTAGAGGTGTATAAAGTACTTGGAAAAAATAACTACCGGTAAGTAAAAATACCTTAACAGACTCTGGTAAAAAGGAATTGCAG
>NW_013955552.1:8349-9226 GCF_001266775.1 Austrofundulus limnaeus
ATGCTAATGCTAGCTAGCTAATTATGCTAGCTAATTATGCTAATGCTAGCGCCTGTCACGTTCCCTCGTCCTGGCCACACCTCCACTCTCTAACGCTTTGCAACAATAACTAACAACACAGACTGTAGAGAAGAGTCTGTTTCTTTAGATTATTTTAAGTCATTATCGGAGAGAGCTCAAATAATATTGGTTGTGTCCAAATTCAGAGGCTGGGTTCTCCGAAGGACCTGTCCTGCAATGCATTGTGGGATATGGTGGGCTGCGAAGGCTCCATCGGTCTCATCCCTCAAATCGGGGCAAAAGGACAGATTTGTCGGACTCATCAGAGGAGTCTTCGAATTTAGACAGCCTGATGCGGCGCTGTGACGTAAGAAGCCTCTGAATTTGGCCTTCGGAGGACCTGGCCTCTGAATTTGGACACAGCCTTTGTTTAAATAAACAAAGAGCAGGGAGTTCCTTTTATTAAAGAATTCCCCTTTGATGTCACTTCCTGTTTCATGTTGGCTGCGTCAAATTCAAATGAAAAAACGCTGGTTATGTGAGAAAGTTAATACAAAGATGCATCTTTGATTCTTTGTTTTTGAAGGATATGCACGTCACAGGCTCGTTAAAATGCTACTAAAACTTAAACTAAATTCCTGAATGTTTTTCAGGAGGAATAGTTCTTCAGAAAATAGCAAAGAGAACAAAAGTCAGCTGGTTGAACAGATCTGCACAACCCCAGAGAAGGTGAGTTATTTTTTTATAAGTTTACAACAGAAGGTAACAGAAACATTACAAAAACGCAATAATCATCCTCTCAAGAGTGGGCAGAAGTTAGCTCACCCCTTCTGCTGCGACCGTACTCCCATCACTTCATATTCACCAAGGAAATAAT
>NW_013955553.1:0-379 GCF_001266775.1 Austrofundulus limnaeus
TAATCAGGTTAATCCAGACGTTTAATCAGGTTAATCCAGACGTTTAATCAGGTTAATCCAGACGTTTAATCAGGTTAATCCAGACGTTTAATCAGGTTAATCCAGACTTTTAATCAGGTTAATTCAGACGTTTAATCAGGTTAATTCAGATGTTTAATCAGGTTAATTCAGATGTTTAATCAGGTTAATCCAGACGTTTAATCAGGTTAATCCAGATGTTTAATCAGGTTAATCCAGACGTTTAATCAGGTTAATCCAGATGTTTAATCAGGTTAATTCAGACATTTAATCAGGTTAATCCAGATGTTTAATCAGGTTAATTCAGACATTTAATCAGGTTAATCCAGATGTTTAATCAGGTTAATTCAGACATTTAATC
>NW_013955553.1:1304-2278 GCF_001266775.1 Austrofundulus limnaeus
GCTGAAGTTTGATACATGAAGAGTTAAACAGCCGAAGGTTTGATACATGAAGAGTTAAACAGCCGAATGTTTGATTCATGAAGAGTTAAACAGCCGAAGGTTTGATACATGAAGAGTTAAACAGCTGAAGATTTGATTCATGAAGAGTTAAACAGCTGAAGTTTTGATACATGAAGAGTTAAACAGCCCAGTATCTGCTGGGTAGTTGTAATTTTCACAGATTATTGTTGTAATCTGAGATTCTGTATTTAAATTAGGAAGGCTGGGGATGAGCTGTGGGATTTTATGCCCTGTTCTCTGCCTGCAGGTGTTTGCGGTGCGTTCAGGTGGAGCCACAGGTGTGGTGGTGAAAGGACCGGACGATAAGAACAGTGTTGCCTTCAGGTACATCTTCTCACTGAGGAAATAAAGCTGCTCCTCACATGTTAGCTTGTTCTTCAGGTTAAAGTCTGACAGACAGCTGTCTGTCTGCAGGAGCAGTGATGAGTGTATTACAGAATAAAATCCTCAGATTATCTCTGCAGGAAGTGAATCATGAGGTCAAAGGTCAACGACCTGAGAAGCTCTGCAGGTGGATGAGCTGATGAAACAGATGATTGAATGTTTTCCTTCACAGGATGGACGATAAAGGAGAGGTGAAGTGCATCAAGTTCTCCATCGGGAACAAGATCCTGGCCGTGCAGAGGACCTCCAAATCTGTGGTGCGTTCAGGGACCAGTGTGTGTGTGGGACAGATCCATTAAACCCAGTGTTTTACTGAAGTTCTGATTCTGTGTCTGCAGGACTTCATCAACTTCATCCCCGACTATCCACACACCGAGTTCAGCCAGGAGTGTAAGGTCTGTCCTCAGCTCAGGTTAAACATCTGGATTAACCTGATTAAACGTCTGGATTAACCTGATTAAACGTCTGGATTAACCTGATTAAACGTCTGGATTAACCTGATTAAACGTCTGGATTAACCTGATTAAACG
>NW_013955553.1:3278-4033 GCF_001266775.1 Austrofundulus limnaeus
CATACACACACACACAGACTAACACACACACAGACACACACACACACACACACATACACACACAGACACACACAGACACACACACACACACACACACTAACACAAGATCACACACACACAACTGGTCTGAACATCAAATCATGTTCAGCTTAAACAAAAACTTCCTGTTCCTCTGGTCAACAAACAAACAACACAAATCTAACGAGCCAACAGGACGAGCTGCTGCATCTTTTCACATGATAACAGGTTAAAGATGCACAGAAGAGGCTGAATGTTGTGAGTCAACAGTTGGCAGGAAGCTGTGTGTCTTTGTGTACGAGTGTGGGGTGGTGTCTGTGTGCACCTGTGCATGTTGCCGTTGGTAGTGAAGGTCTGTCCACAGACGGTGCACTTGTACGGCCTCTCTCCACTGTGGACCAGCATGTGTCTGTCGAGTGACGAGGCCGAGCTCAGGCACTTCCCACAGATGCTGCAGGAGTGATCTGTGGCGCCGGTGTCTGCGTTGTGCTGCGGGGACGACAGGTACAGGTGAGTGAGAGTGTGTGTGTGTGAGTCACACAGCAGGAAGTCTCCAGGTGTGTTACCTGTCGGATGTGCATGGTCAGCTGGTGCTGGGTCCCACAGTTCTTATCACACAGAGGACAGATGAAGGCTGAGCTGTCGTCTTTGGTTTCCTGAAGACAACAGGAACACAAACATCTTCAGACTGAACCAAAACTACTTTCATCTTGACTGACACTGAAATATATATATAT
>NW_013955553.1:7147-8451 GCF_001266775.1 Austrofundulus limnaeus
ACACTACACCTGTAACGTGCACACTCCCACACTACACCTGTAACGTGCACACTCCCACACTACACCTGTAACGTGCACACTCCCACACTACACCTGTAACGTGCACACTTCAACACTACACCTGTAACGTGCACACTCCCACACTACACCTGTAACGTGCACACTCCCACACTACATTTGTAACGTGCACACTTCAACACTACACCTGTAACGTGCACACTCCCACACTACACTTGTAACGTGCACACTGCCACACTACACCTGCAACGTGCACACTCCAACACTACACCTGTAACGTGCACACTCCTACACTACACCTGTAACGCGCACACTCCCACACTCCGTGCACTTAGACTGAACCCACACTTCCCAGAGGGGCGTGGTGTGACACTGAGCTTTGGGACTGGCCTAGTCGGCTGCAGCCCATGAACTGAATCACTCAGCAGACAGGAAGTCACATGACAGGAAGTAGGCGGGGCGAGTGACGCACAGGTGTGCTTCTTCTGGTTTCAGGAAGTGAAAGACGTTCAGGATCAAAGGGTCAGAGGTCAGAGGGAGGAGCTTATTTACCTGTCCTGTTCATAAACAAACGTTGGCTGGAGACTCAGGGGGCGGGGCACAAAGGGAGTGGGCGGGATTTGTTGTGTTTGTGTCTGCGACTCACACTGCAGGAGGAGGAGAACACAAAGACACAGTCAGTGAGACAACAACACAAACAACTGTAAATAAACATGTAAACAACAAACATCACAGCAAGTAAAACTGATTGGCATTTACACAAAAACTGAATTAAACAATAATCAGTCACAAAACTAACAAAACAAACACACCTAAACAAACTAAACAAACATTTTTATAAAAAATTCAAACAGAACAATATAAAAGAACCTAAAAATACAAATGAAAAAACAAACATGTAAACAAAAAGTGCAACAATAAACTAAATGTTTAATGATTTCCTCACAAAAAGTAAAGCAAATGTACGCACCAAACTTAAAATAAACACACACACACACACACACACACACACACACTGAAACACAATCATCCCTGTTTAATCAGTTTCAGTTTGTTTATGTAAACAAAAGATAAACAAACAGAACAGGAAGTACAGGTGGTCAGATACAGGAAGTAAACTAATTCAGATATTAAAAAATAAACTTCAGCAGTTAAATCTGAACACACACGGGTAGGGTTTTCACATCTTTGTGGGGACTTCCATTCATTTCTAGTCCTCATAAGGTAAAACACACACACACACACACACACACACACACACACACACACACACACACACACACACA
>NW_013955553.1:9451-10823 GCF_001266775.1 Austrofundulus limnaeus
TATCTGCTGTGAGGGGGACAAAGACGGGACAAGGACAGGACAAGGACAGGACAAGGACAGGCCGTCTGTGTGAAGGACACATCTGGTGTCAGAACTCCAGCTGACGAGTCAAAACAAAACGTTTTCTAAGAAAACATCAGAGGAAGATGATGAAGAGGAGGCAGCAGGGACGGGCCCAGGGTGAGGAAGAGGAGACATCGATGTCGGAGGCCCGGCTCAGGGATGTATTTATGGATGATGAGGAAGAGGAGGGGGATGGAGACAGATTAAGGGATTAGAGGGCTGCTGAGGCTAATTAGGAGGCAACTGAGGATGGAGGTGAGGAAGAGGAGGAGACGTCTCCGACTACATCCCTGAGTCCCCTCAGAGGGCGAACATGGAGGTCTGTGAGGAACAACCAGAGCAGGACTTCCTGTCCCACACAGCAGGACTTCCTGTCCCACAGCTGAAAACCTTCAGAGGTCTTCATGAAACCAGCTGGACCTCAGGACGGTTCAGCAGAGGACCTCTGAGGAATCATCTGTGTTGAACCAGGGACAAATCTAAAACCTGCAGGAGACCGGACCTTGAGGACCGGAGATGGACCAGTCTGCTTTAGATTATAACTCAGATTAAACTGTGTGAAGATACACAACATGCTCAGATTATTTTCTAAACGTATAAAAATATAAAGAAAAACATTTCTCTGAACATCTGCAGCAGCCTGAGAGGCCAGACCAGACCAGACCAGACCAGTCCAGAGGAACACCAGACCAGACTAGAGGACCATCAGACCGGACCAGACCAGACCAGACCAGACCAGAGGACCATCAGACCAGACCAGACCAGTCCACCAGTCTAGAGGACCATCAGACCAGAACAGACCAGACCAATCCAGAGGACCATCAGACCAGACCAGACCAGTCCAGAGGACCATCAGACCAGACCAGACTAGAGGACCACCAGACCAGACCAGAGGACCATCAGACCAGAACAGACCAGTCCACCAGTCTAGAGGACCATCAGACCAGACCAGACCAGTCCAGAGGACCATCAGACCAGACCAGACTAGACCAGACCAGAGGACCATCAGACCAGACCAGTCCACCAGTCTAGAGGACCATCAGACCAGACCAGACCAATCCAGAGGACCATCAGACCAGACTAGACCAGTCTAGAGGACCACCAGACCAGACCAGAGGACCATCAGACCAGAACAGACCAGTCCACCAGTCTAGAGGACCATCAGACCAGACCAGACCAGTCCAGAGGACCATCAGACCAGACCAGACCAGACCAGTCCAGAGGACCATAAGACCAGACCAGACCAGACCAGAGGACCATCAGACCAGAACAGACCAGTCCACCAGTCTAGAGGACCATCAGACCAGAC
>NW_013955554.1:0-2097 GCF_001266775.1 Austrofundulus limnaeus
GTTCAGCAGTAGCACCATGGACATGTAACAACAATCTGTGTTCAGCACAAGCAAATGTAACGGCAGAGATCAAATCCTCACCATTTCTCATTGAAAAAAAAATATCATCTGAACCACACAAAGTCTCATGACTATCTGGTGAAATTATCACAGATGTTGTTTTCATCACTTAAAAATGTTTGTGTGGCAGCAGTTTAAACAAATAGGTTTAGGACCACACAATTTTTTTTAGCTGATTTAAAGAGCTGAGGTAAAATGTTTTCATGAAAAAGCAGTGAAAGAAGTCATTACAAATTAAGTAAAACAATGAATGTGGTATTTAAAAAATATATGTATATAGTATCTTGGTTTTGGGCAATAAAAATTGAGAAAGTTCATTTTAAATCTTGAGTGAATATTCTATGATTTTGTCATCTCAGGAGATGAATGTCTTGTGACACTCTTACTCAGTATGCATACTTTTATGCAGTATTGTGAATGTTGTTCAGCTGATAAAACAGTGATAAACTAAACCGTATCTTTCAGTGTGTAGAAGTTTAATAATAACTAATGCAGTGTTTCTTTTACAGTGGTATGTCAGTTTTTAAAGACGTATTTTGTGCATGAAAAATGATAACCAGCCAGTAGCGTGGCCTGGACAAAGTCTTCTGTCATTTTCTTTATATTCTGGGCTCTGTTGTTAAAAAAGTACTATTTGATTGGACCTCACTTAAAAAGATGACCACTCTATCCATCTTAAATGCAGCCAATGAGAGTTTTCTTTATTTATAACCAATATGGCAACTTCAAGAGGGTTTCACAGTATATTTGGGTCATTTTCTACTCCAGTAACATGCCCAGCCATCCCTTTTTAGTGTTTTGAAAAACAACAAGCAGAGTCTGGATTATGTCACAGTAAATAGTAAAAACAATGTGTGGAATGGTGTGTAAGGGAAACCAGAGAGACGGTGGCTAGAGTGGAGCAGGGCTACAGCAAGTTGACAAGGCATGACAAACTGTGCTGAAGGGGTAGCTGTTCAGTAATGCAGTTCAAATGGAGCAAAGTTCTGGCACTGTCTGAACGCCTTAGCTGTTTGCACAAACTGTCAAAAACAATTCAAAGCTTCTTTTCTTGTCTTGTAATAAGTCGAGGACAAATTCACTGGTGATTTTCATGATGGAGCTTTTTTTCCCTACTCAAAGTAACCAAGTTGCTTTGTTTTGAAAAGCTAGTTAACAACCCTGTCACACTGTGATATTTNGATTTTGCCAATGAACTTACCCGTGTTTTTGATCCTGTTTTTCCAGAACGAGAGGCAGCCAGGAGGCTGTTCTCTTTAAGTACCGATACCAGATATTGGTACCAAATCGGTTCAAATGTCAAAGGTACCCATCCCTACCTCTGACTGCATTCATATATCTCCTTTTTTGTCTTTTTTTTCTGGCAGCTGCATCTCTAACATCATTCTACCAATATACAGTACCTACTGTCCCTTGTCTGAACATGTCCAAATCATCTCTGTCTCGTCTCTCTAACTGTCTCCCAGTCCTAAAACCTTTAACCATTCACTCCATCCTACCTGGACTCTGTTATTTACCTCTGTATGACACTCCCTGTTTTCCTGGACAGTTGACTCAAAGTACTTGTAGTGTGACTTCTCCAGTTTCTAGCATCACTGTTCCACCTTTCATTCACACACTTGTACTCTGTCTTACTACAACTGACTTTTATTCCTCTTCTTTCTTGTGCAGACCTCCACCTCTCCAAGTTCTCTGTGTTCCCTGTCCTCACCACAGATCAAAATGGCATCTTGTATGTGTGCTGAGGTTGTTGGATGAATTGGTCTGCCTGATTAGCATGTCTAATGAATCCACACATTTACTCACTTACCTTACTGATACATTCAGCAGTAGCACCATGGACATGTAACAACAATCTGTGTTCAGCACAAGCAAATGTAATGACAGAGATCAAATCCTCACCAGATTTCTCATTGAAATAAATTATCATCTGAACCACACAAAGTCTCATGACTATCTGGTGAAATTATCACAGATGTTGTTTTCATCACTTAAAAATGTTTGTGTGGCAGCAGTTTAAACAAATAGGTTTAGGAC
>NW_013955554.1:3097-4337 GCF_001266775.1 Austrofundulus limnaeus
TTTTTTTTTTTTTCAATTCAAAACCCTGACATGAAAGGCAGTGGATGAATGGCCTTTATTTTTAAGAGTTTAAGAAGTCACAAAGGACATTTCAATTGAAGGGCAGTAGGAATGAATGGGCCAGAAACCTTTTTTGTGGTCAGATGTACTTCAGAAATGAGACATTTTAACCTTTGTCTGCACATTCAAAGAAGTTCAGTCATTTTTATTGATATCAGTAAACCTAAACACAAAACCCAATTGTCAGAGGGAAAATAAATGAAGAAATAAAAAACTTACAGAGAAAAGGAAAAACTATAACTACAATGCACAAGGCCTTCTTGTACAAAAAAACAATCATATAAAGGTGTTGCTGCAGTTCAAAACACCAATGTACTTTTCTTTTAAGCAGTTAAACTAAAACATTTCCAACTTACAGCAAACCTTCAAATATTTTGAAGTGTTTCTGTGAAACAGTTATGAACAATAATCTTACCTGTTGACTTTTTCATTGACCTTAGTCTGAATAAATAGTTTCTCTAATGGCTAGTTCAAGCAAAGCCAACCCTAACATGATTTGATATTTCAAAACAACTCCATTCTTAAATATTTTATAGCAGTTTATGGGAACATTATATTTTATTAATCTTCACACTGCTGTCAGTTTTCTGTAACATGGGTATTTTGGCAGAAATACTGTGATATTCTGGCCAGAAGATCCCCATACTAGAATTGGTAACGTTAACATATGCTGCCATTGGTGGTGCTTACAAATGACAATATTTATTTTTTTTATAAATACATTATTTTAATATGCAACTGATGGTGATACAAATGTTTATGAAAAAAATGTTAATATTTAGTATGACATTGCAAATAATTGTTCACATTGGAAGCTTGAATAATATGCAGAAGACCAATTTTAAGTTCTCGGTTGAATGTTTAAGATGTAAAGATGCCATTTCACTTCAAGCCTGTCTGTGGCTTTGCAGGTCTAAACAAAATGGCTTCTGATCACCTGTTCTCATAATATTTATAGAAACTGTCTTATGTCAGTATTGGAGTGCCTAAAATGGTAAACAATATGTTTACACTACTGGAGCAAGGCACATATCAAATAGAGACTTGTTGAATATTCTGTTATTCAACTACAAAGTATCCAAACACATTTTGAAGATGAGATTTGTTTTAATAGCCTGGCCCTTGCATTCCTACGCAGTTCTGCTCAATTCTAGTTTCCCTTCTCTTCTCCGTCTGGGAC
>NW_013955554.1:5823-6603 GCF_001266775.1 Austrofundulus limnaeus
TCCCCACATCCCCACATGCTTGTGTCATTGCAAACATTTCACTGAGAACAAATGATAGGCCTAAAGAAAACTCACTAGCATCTGCATGTTTGCCAGCTGCAGTTTGAATACAAAATGTTATGTTCAAAGTCTAAGTGTCATCATGAATCTGTTTAGCTTAAATAAAATACAGTATACTGAAGATTTAGTGGCTGTTACAACTCTGCTTTGACGAAGTTGAATATTAAACAAATAAAAACCTAGCATTACTAGAAGGAATGGATATTGTTAACGCATATTTAGAATTGATAGCTTTTTATTGGTTTTGGTTAAATCTTTAAAATTGTATTTTTGCATTAATTTTAGCTCAACAACCATGAGATTTACAAAGTTGTAGCCATTTTTTGTAGGCTAACTGGTCAGCTCTGGTGACCATCTTGAACTGGATTGATACCAAAAGTCAATAAGTTGGAAATGTACCTTTTTTATAATCCTCGGAGACTTTTGTTAACATTTGTTCAGTGGTTAATGAGATATGTTATACCACAATGCTGACTGGGAATTAGTTGTAAGCAAAGATCTTGGACACAATGCATTGCTTGTAGTGTGTGTAGGGGATTATTACGCTTCTAAAACACATTTCATCTCAATCTGTAAAAATGACTGGGTTAGTATTATTTTTTTAAGATGACAAGAAATATCAAGTTCACTCCAAAATTAATAAGTTATAGACACACAAGAATGAATCAGTACATTTATACATTAAAACACTAGCTTGACTGAAATTTCAAGATCCTGAGG
>NW_013955554.1:8807-9321 GCF_001266775.1 Austrofundulus limnaeus
CACAACGAGCTAGCTGCAGCTGCTGTTATGCTAACTGCATAGCTAACTAGTTAACACTTTTAATCAACTAAAAATGACTACAACCTATCACTGTGGTACAGAAAAGTCAGACAAAGCTGCACAATGGCAAATTTTTTTTGTATTTTTGTCAACTTACCAGAGAAAATACCTCAGAAACACAAAGAATGAACTGTGCTCATGCTGCGTGCCTCTCGCTCTCTTTGTGACTTCCACATTTTATTCTATATATGGAAGTTCCCGAACATATCCCATAATGCATTGTGGCCCGACCGAAGTTTTATGCTAGTAATGGTGGNCAGTCTTTTGACAACATCTTAGTTTGTTTGTCTGCAAACTGTGTCTAACTATCTTTGGGAGAGTTTAAATGGAATTAAAAATGTTGCATCATGTTTTTAGTGTTCTTCGTTTCTTGGAGCTACAACCGTTTGAGCATTAATCATCCCCACATCCCCACATGCTTGTGTCATTGCAAACATTTCACTGAGAACAAATG
>NW_013955555.1:0-857 GCF_001266775.1 Austrofundulus limnaeus
CATGTCACATGTTACACACCACACGTTACATGTTACACACCACACGTTACATGTTACACACCACACGTTACATGTTACACACCACACGTTACATGTTACACACCACACGTTACATGCCACACATAACATGCCAGCTACACACTACACGTTACGTTACATGCCACACGTAACATGCCAGCTACACACTACACGTTACATGTTACATGCCACACGTAACATGCCAGTTACACACTACACGTTACATGTTACATGTCACGCGTTAAACGCCACACGTTACATGTTACACGCCACACGTTACATGTTACACACCACACATTACATGTCACATATAACATGCCAGTTACACACTACACGTTACATGTTACACGCCACACGTTACATGTTACACGCCACACGTTACATGTTACACACNGTTCTATGTGTTTAAACCCTGATGTGTGAGGCAGCCAGCCTAGACTCGAACCTGCAGCCTCAGGATTATGAGCCCGCTGCTCTGACCACTGATCCACTGAGCGTTCTGGTTTTAATTTCTGCACAAGGAGATAAAGACGAATCAGGTTTGAACAGAAACACCTGAAGATGGCTGAACTCAGGTTTACCTCCGAGGTGTTGTCGTAGTACGGGTTGCTTAGCAACAAGGCTGATGAAGAGCACCTTGAGCCTTCAGGTGTGACAGCTGACGAGACGCGTCGCACAACAACAAACGTTAGATCACAACCACAGAAGAAGAAAAGAGTCGTGTTTGAGTTTCTGACCAGGTGCCAGGTGTTCAGCTGGCAGCCTCCCCCTCAGCTCTCCTGTCTATGTAACACACACACACACACACAACACAATGCAATCACTGACACATCTACACA
>NW_013955555.1:2904-3945 GCF_001266775.1 Austrofundulus limnaeus
TCACACTCAGACTCACACTCAGACTCCTCCTGTGGAATGTTCACAGAAACATTTCTGAGCCGAGGCGTCAGCGGCCCGATGATCCCACTCTGTGGACCGTCAGCATCTGGAGGAGCTGGAACCAGAACCGGTCCAAGCTGTAATTTACTGTGGTTCCTGGCCCAGCAGAAACATCTGAGGAGCTGGCTTCAGTCACCGTCAGACTCCTGATTCTGCAGATGTCAGTAAATAATCCTCTGGACTTTTATTTTACCTGCTGTTTATCCCTGCGGAGGGGCTCCACACCTGGAGTCTACCTGAGCCCAGCAGAGTCCAGACCTGAACCAGAACATCTCAGCATGTCTTCATCAAACTGATTCAGGAGACCAGAGGTGCATTCAGTACGAAACACCTGAGTCTGGAGCTGAACGTGCTTCACTCAGAACAAAGAGTTTGGTTTCACTTTGTTGTGAGGAAGATCAGCAGAGGAACAAACATCAACAAAACATCGACAAAATATCGACAAAAACAAAAAACCATAAACAAAACCAACAACAAAACATCAACAAAACATCGACAAAAACAACAACAAAAAACAAAAACAAAAGCAACAACAAAACCATAAACAAAACATTGACAAAACATTGACAAAAACAAAACAAAACAAAAAAACAAAAGCAACAACAAAACATCAACAAAACAGACAAAAACAACAACAAAAAACAAAAACAAAAGCAACAACAAAACCATAAACAAAACATTGACAAAACATTGACAAAAACAAAACAAAACAAAACAAAAACAAAACCAACAACAAAACATCAACAAAAAACAAACAAAAAAACCATAAACAAAACCAACAACAAAACATCAACAAAACATGGACAAAAACAACAACAAAAACAAAAAACAAAAGCAACAACAAAACCATAAACAAAACATCGATAAAACATTGACAAAAACAAAACAAAACAAAAAAACAAAAGCAACAACAAAACCATAAACAAAACATCGATAAAACATTGACAAAAACAAAACAAAACAAAACCATAAACAAAACAT
>NW_013955555.1:4814-5902 GCF_001266775.1 Austrofundulus limnaeus
TGTGTGTGTGTGTGTGTGTGGGTGTGTGTGTGTGTGTGTGTGTGTGTGTGTGTGTGTGTGTGGGTCAGCACAGCAGACAGTAAAATATAAAAATGAAGCCACAGCTTCAGTTTCGGAGCTGAGATGAAAGCAGACAGAGGAGGAAGTGTTGGAGGATTAAGTCTGGAGAAACTCTTCGGCTCCTGAGCTGCTCCTGTGAGACCAGCAGCTGCAACAATCCACCCAGTGTCGCCGCTTCTCCGAGCCAAGGACTTAAACTGGTCCAGCTTTACAGCAGAGAGTCCGGTCCTGGTTAGTGGGACCGGTTCTGGAGGAGCAGAAACAGAACCGGATCGGATCAAACAGCTGTCAGGTTCTGGTTTTGAGTTCTACAAAACAAACGACATTTATGAGAAGATTCAGCTTTAATGACGCCTAAAGCTTCAGAATATTTGTGTTGATGTGAAAAATTATTGATTTTTAAATGTTTAATTAGGCTCCGCCCACCAGACAGTTTAACTCCAACATACTTTGTTAAATCTGTCAAATCTAAATATTTAATTAATGTGTTGTAAAGTCATCAGTGGTTAAACCCCTCCCCCTGCTGTCCTCTGTGTTGGACAATCTTCAGCTCTTAATGGACCGTGACTTTTCTTTGTGTCTCCTTTAACCAGCTGCCAAACAGACCCGTCCTGTTCCATCCGTCCATTTATCCCCCTGTCCTTCCGTCCCTCCGTCCCTCCGTCCTTCTGTCCCTCCATCCCTCCGTCTCTGTCCCTCTGTCCTTCTGTCCCTCTGTCCCTCCGTCCTTCTGTCCCTCTGTCCTTCCTTCCCTCCGTCCCTCCTTCCCTCTCTCCCTCCGACCTTCTGTCCCTCCGTCCCTCCGTCCTTCCGTCCCGCCGTCCCTCCTTCCCTCTGTCCCTCCGACCTTCTGTCCCTCTGTCCCTCGATCCTTCCGTCCTGCCGTCCCTCCTTCCCTCCGTCCTTCTGTCCCTCCTTCCCTCTGTCCCTCCATCCTTCTGTCCCTCCTTCCCTCTGTCCCTCCATCCTTCTGTCCCTCCTTCCCTCTGTCCCTCTGTCCCTCCTTCCCTCCGTCCTTCTGTCCCTCC
>NW_013955555.1:6779-7554 GCF_001266775.1 Austrofundulus limnaeus
CTATTTGAAGTGAGGTTCTGTGGGAAAGCTGTGATAGTTAATATCTTACCTGTCGCAGGTGTCTCTCTGAACCCTCAGTTTGAAGAAATACAATTTAATTCAGACAGGACCTATGAGCTAAAGCCTAGTTTCAGCTGAGACCTATGAGCTAAAGCCTAGTTTCAGCTGAGACCTATGAGCTAAAGGCTATGTTCAGCTGAGACTGACGAGCTAAAAGCTAGTTTCAGCTGAGACCGACGAGCTAAAGGCTAGTTTCAGCTGAGACTGATAAGCTAAAAGCTAGTTTCAGCTGACATTGATGAGCTAAAAGCTAGTTTCAGCTGACATTGATGAGCTAAAAGCTAGTTTCAGCTGACACTGATGAGCTAAAAGCTAGTTTCAGCTGACACTGGATGGATGGGTTTTCCACAGAACCTCTAAATTTCAGAATATCCCTTTGAGGAAACCATTTGTTTAGTTTAAAAAGACTTTTAAATTTACATTTTTTTAAATTCAGGTTTTAATAAAACAAAGCAGAATTAGTTTTTTGCCGACGGTTAAAACCAACATTTCTGCAGAGATGTAACTCATGATGAAGATGAAGAGGAACAGGTCTTCATCATGAGGAAGATAAAACTAAAAACCAGACAGCAAACAGACGAGGCATGCAAGAAATACAAATATTTATTCACAATTTAAAAAAATAAAAGTTTCAACAGCTCTCCACACAACAGACATTTATAAAAATAAATCTTAGATTTAATAAAAGTCCAGAGATCTTTCTTTGTTTTAAAAC
>NW_013955555.1:8554-9560 GCF_001266775.1 Austrofundulus limnaeus
AAGCAATAATGCTGACTCAGCATTAACAAAATAAGCCCTAATGCTGACTCAGCATCAACACAATAAGCCCTAACGCTGACTCAGCATTAACACAATAAGCCTATAATGCTGACTCAGCATTAACACAATAAGCCTATAATGCTAACTCAGCATTAACACAATAAGCCTATAATGCTGACTCATCATTAACACAATAAGCCATAGTGCTGACTAAGCATTAACACAATAAGCCCAGAGTGCTGACTCAGCAATAACACAATAAGCCCTAATGCTGACTTAGCATTAATACAGTAAGCCTATAGTGCTGAATCAGCATTAGCACAATAAGCCATAATGCTGACTCAGCATTAACACAATAAACCCATAATGCTGAATCAGCATTAACACAATAAGCCCTAATGCTGACTCAGCATTAACACAATAAGCCCATAGTGCTGACTCAGCAATAACACAATAAGCCCTAATGCTGACTTAGCATTAATACAGTAAGCCTATAGTGCTGAATCAGCATTAACACAAGCAGCCATAATGCTGAATCAGCATTAACACAATAAACCCATAATGCTGAATCAGCATTAACATAATAAACCCATAATGCTGACTCAGCATTAACACAATAAGCCTATAATGCTAACTCAGCATTAACGCAATAAACCCATAATGCTGACTCAGCATTAACACAATAAACCCATAATGCTGACTCAGCATTAACACAATAAGCTCTAATGCTGACTCAGCATTAACACAATAAGCGTATAATGCTGACTCAGCATTAACACAATAAACCATAACGCTGAATCAGCATTAACGCAATAAACCCATAATGCTGACTCAGCATTAACACAATAAGCCTATAATGCTGACTCAGCATTAACACAATAAGCCTATAATGCTGACTCAGCATTAACACAATAAACCCATAATGCTGAATCAGCATTAACACAATAAACCCATAATGCTGACTCAGCATTAACACAATAAGCCTATAATGCTGACTCAGCATTAA
>NW_013955556.1:0-1540 GCF_001266775.1 Austrofundulus limnaeus
CACAGTGTACTGATACCACAGTGTACTGATACCACAGTGTACTGATACCACTGTGTACTGATGTCACAGTGTACTAAAAGCCATCAGTACCTTCATGTTTCTTTGGTTAATGCACTTCCTACTAGTTTCAGTCTGTCATTGTATTTAGTGGTTGTTATTCCAGTAATGCTTCATTCACACCAAACGTGTTTTGAGTGTCAGGTTTACTTGCTAAGTTTGTGTTGGACGTTCGTCAAGCAGACAAGTGCTGCGACACATTCAGTACATTTAGTGCGGTGCGATTTGAGCAGTCGATGCACTGTGACGTGCATCTCACACGTTGAACGCTGCAGTTGGATAATCTGAACTTCTGGATGACAAGCCTCGGGATCACAAATCAGAATTAYACTTACGCCTTATTCCAACCCATAATGTGTGGGCCGCAGCGTTTTTTAGGTGTAAACACATTGTGAATCAGAACGCGTGGTGCCAATAGCGTGCGAACGTGCAGTGGTGTTATACAACGTGGCATTTTCTGCATATTTTACCATCAAGCAGCTGTCCCAGAAAACACTGAACAGAGATGTACTGAGGGAAGGGGTCTCTTTTTGTCAAGCTGACACTGAGATGTGCAAAGGTGTTTTTATTAAGAGCATAATATCAGGAAAATACAACAACTCAGCATTTATAAGKCAAACATCCACAGACCTGTTAAGTGTTTTAAAAACAGCAAGATGTAGTGTTAATCTTATAAATGTTTGATTTCAGCTAGCCTTTTGCCTCTGTTTGCTTCTAAATACAGTTTTGTTTGTTGTAGCTCATCTTTTTCAACGTTTCAACAACTAAATGTCAGCATTCTTCAGAAATTTTAGCAAAGTCAATCARCACTCAGCATTTACTTTACTTTCACTGAAAATGGAAATTCTTTAGTTTGGGTTTGAAATAGGTTGTAAAATAAGTGATTTTATGTAAATCACAGGGAAGAGAGACACTGCAGATCTGTGGAAGGAAAGGATGTGTGATGTCTGACCAACCTATTGGTCCATGTCAGTTTGCTCCACCTGCCACTAGATGTCAGCAGACATCACGGGCTCTCACTGGACAGCACCTCGTGCCTGGTTCCCTTGTCCACCAAACTTACCACAACCACCAAGAGAGGGCGCTGTTTGACTACTTATACATAAAGCCAAATAAAATGTGATGACAAGTGGAATCAACATTAGTCCTGTTACACTCCCCACTGCTGAATTCCACTTGTCCCAGCACAAACAACAAAACAATATGAGGAGCCATACATCAATACCACAGGTAAACTCACAAAATGGTGCAAAAACCACTATTTGAACAGGAAACATTCACACAACCACAGTTTTAATAAATGTTTGTGAAGTGTTACCTTAGTAAAGTCAGAATACAATCACTCAGTCAACAAGACTATCCCAAAAGGATCAGAGGCCAGARTACATGTACACACAGGAAAATATACACCCACGTTTGAACAATATGAACAAATAAACTTTAAAATAGCACAAAAATAAACAATAAATAAAAAATTACAACA
>NW_013955556.1:1701-2145 GCF_001266775.1 Austrofundulus limnaeus
ACTGATACCACAGTGTACTGATACCACAGTGAACTGATACCACAGTGTACTGATACCACAGTGTACTGATACCACAGTGTACTGATGCCACAGTGTACTGATGCCACAGTGTACTGATACCACAGTGTACTGATACCACAGTGTACTGATACCACAGTGTACTGATGCCACAGTGTACTGATACCACAGTGTACTGATGCCACAGTGTACTGATGCCACCGTGTACTGATGCCACAGTGTACTGATACCACAGTGTACTGATGCCACAGTGTACTGATACCACAGTGTACTGATGCCACAGTGTACTGATACCACAGTGTACTGATACCACAGTGTACTGATACCACAGTGTACTGATACCACAGTGTACTGAAGTCACTGTGTACTGATACCACAGTGTACTGATACCACAGTGAACTGATACCACAGTGTACTGATACCACA
>NW_013955556.1:3145-4223 GCF_001266775.1 Austrofundulus limnaeus
AGATAGATAGATAGATAGATAGATAGATAGATAGATAGATAGATAGATAGATAGATAGATAGATAGATAGATGATAGATGTTAAATGAGTTGTATTTATTTTATTTTGGGATGGAGCTATGTTCTGCTGACAGCTGGTTTTATGTAGAAATATTTAGAACATGACCAGTGCAGCAGCCTTCACTGTCACCTGGGATGAAGCAGCTTCTAATTGAAATAAGCTGGAGGCCTGCTGTGGACATGGAGGCAGTGCCCGCTCCCAGCCTTGGTGGCTCCCCCTGCAACAAAAGAGCAGACGGTGATTCCAACCCGGCTCTTTTGTTGGGGTCCACATGGGGCCCTGATTAAAGCAGTTCAACTCCCAGTGGGGGTCCGACAGCCCACCGCCCCTTCCCTTGTTTACCTGCATCCTCCCAGGGAGGGAAACACGTCTCTCTGACTTAAATATGAACCTGTTGATAATCCATGGTTAGTCCTGATTCAGATGTTCCAACATGTCAATGTTTCACCCTGCAGCTGCAGTACTGTTGTACTTATTACTGTTGTACTTATTACTGTTGTACTTATTACTGTTGTACTTATTACTGTTGTACTTAGTACTGTTGTACGTATTACTGTTGTACTTATTTATTACTGTTGTACTTATTACTGTTGTACTTATTACAGTTGTACTTATTACTGTTGTACTTATTACTGTTGTACTTAGTACAGTTGTACTTATTACTGTTGTACTTATTACTGTTGTACTTATTACTGTTGTACTTACTACTGCTGTACTTATTACTGTTGTACTTATTACTGTTGTACTTATTACTGTTGTACTTATTACTGTTGTATTTATTACTGCTGTACTTATTACTTTTGTACTTATTACTGTTGTACTTACTACTGCTGTACTTATTACTGTTGTACTTATTACTGTTGTACTTATTACTGTTGTACATATTACTGTTGTGTTTATTACTGTTGTACTTATTACTGTTGTGTTTATTACTGTTGTACTTATTACTGTTGTACTTATTACTGTTGTGTTTATTACTGTTGTACTTATTACTGTTGTACTTATTACTGTTGTGTTT
>NW_013955556.1:5223-6380 GCF_001266775.1 Austrofundulus limnaeus
GTTTATAACTGTTGTCTTTATAACTGTTGTGTTTATTACTGTTGTACTGATTTGTTACTGTTGTACTTATTACTGTTGTGTTTATTACTGTTATACTTATTACTGTTGTACTTATTACTGTTGTGTTTATAACTGTTGTGTTTATTACTGTTGTACTGATTTGTTACTGTTGTACTTATTACTGTTGTGTTTATTACTGTTGTGTTTATTACTGTTATACTTATTACTGTTGTGTTTATAACTGTTGTGTTTATAACTTTTGTGTTTATAACTGTTGTGTTTATTACTGTTGTACTGATTTGTTACTGTTGTAATTATTACTGTTGTGTTTATAACTGTTGTGTTTATTACTGTTGTACTGATTTGTTACTGTTGTACTTATTACTGTTGTGTTTATTACTGTTGTGTTTATTACTGTTGTACTTATAACTGTTGTACTTATTTCTGTTGAACTTATTACTGTTGTATTTAGTACTGTTGTATTTAGTACTGTTGTACTTATTACTGTTGTACTTATTACTGTTGTGTTTATTACTGTTGTACTTATAACTGTTGTACTTATTTCTGTTGAACTTATTACTGTTGTACTGATTTGTTACTGTTATACTTATTACTGTTGTACTGATTTGTTACTGTTATACTTATTACTGTTGTGTTTATAACTGTTGTGTTTATTACTGTTGTACTTATAACTGTTGTACTTATTTCTGTTGAACTTATTACTGTTGTATTTAATACTGTTGTATTTAGTACTGTTGTACTTATTACTGTTGTACTTATTACTGTTGTGTTTATTACTGTTATACTTATTACTGTTGCGTTTATTACTGTTGTGTTTATTACTGTTGTGTTTATTACTGTTATACTTATTACTGTTGTGTTTATAACCGTTGTGTTTATTACTGTTGTGTTTATTACTGTTGTGTTTATAACTGTTGTGTTTACTACTGTTGTGTTTATTACTGTTATACTTATTACTGTTGTAATTATTACTGTTGTGTTTATAACTGTTGTGTTTATTACTGTTGTACTTATTACTGTTGTAATTATTACTGTTGTGTTTATAACTGTTGTGTTTATTACTGTTGTACTTATTACTGTTGTAATTATTACTGTTGTGTTTATAACTGTTGTGTTTATTACTGTTGTACTTATTA
>NW_013955556.1:7380-7899 GCF_001266775.1 Austrofundulus limnaeus
CTTCAGAGATGAAGGGGCAGCAGAAGAAAAGGAGTAATTACTCTTCCTTTCTTATGGAAATGGTAATGAAGTGGGACATGGGGCCCGGGACAATGAGGGCCACAGGGACGTTGAGTGTCACCGTGTAAACTGCTTCCTGTTAGGGAGCCATTTACTCCTGACTTTTACTGACTCACAAACCAGCTCCAACTACAAAGAGACCGAGCATCAAAGCTGAGAGCTGCTGCTGTCTGTGGAGGACAGAGCCTGTCCCTTTTACTAACAATAATATTAGTTTGAATTGTACACACATACAGTACACACAATGTCTTCACGTTTCACAAAGACACTTCATGACTGAAGAAGAGTGGAGTCAAACCCCCAACTCCCATTTGAAGGACGACTCCATCTATGACTGATAGAGTTAACACAATTAAAGATGGCTGCCACAGCTAATTCACCTTAACCTACAAACATGTAGACTGAGCTAAAACTTACTGTGGTCATGGTTGTTATCCTCAGCACTAATGTATCATATAT
>NW_013955557.1:0-403 GCF_001266775.1 Austrofundulus limnaeus
TATCATAACACATCATTACAAGGCAGTGGCATAACCTTTACCAGCTGGAATGTTAAGGGTTTGGGGCATGTCTTAAAAAGGGCTAAAGTATTTTCTCATTTAAAGAGCTTATCAGCGGACATTATTTACCTTCAAGAAACACACATAAGACCAGGCAGGGAGGGGTCACTGAGATGCAGCTGGACGAACCAAGTTTTTCAGTCCACCTTTTCAGGTAAAGCTCGTGGGGTGGCAATTCTGATTCGTAGAACAGTTCCATTTAGACACATTTCTACTGTGACTGACCCAAATGGCAGATTTATATTGGTAACCGGCTATTTATATTCCTTTCATGTCACACTTCTTAATGTATATGGTCCTAATTTTGATGACCCAGGCTTCTTCAGAAAAATATTTAATTTGG
>NW_013955557.1:1387-1736 GCF_001266775.1 Austrofundulus limnaeus
AAGGTATACTGTAACCTACCGGAGACCTCAGTTCATGCCCCAGTTTACCGTAACCATGCTTTTCCCCCATCGTTATCGGATATATCATTTAAAAATTGGAGACTAAAAGGCCTAACTACGCTGAAAAATTTGTATATTAACAATAAGTTTGCTTCATTTGCAATGTTGAAGTGCTGTTTCTCTCTTCCGGATGCGGATTTCTTTAGATATCTGCAAATTAGAAATTTTGTTCGAATTAACATCCCAAATTTTATATCTCTTCCAGAAGAAAATAAGTTATGCAAAGTGCTGTTGGGCTCTCCAGAATCAAATAAAATAATTTCAAGCTTTGTTAACATCTTTGCAGAGC
>NW_013955557.1:1911-2457 GCF_001266775.1 Austrofundulus limnaeus
GGGGGGGGTTCTGTAGAGGTTACTGCAGAGGTTACTGCCTCTGCTCAGCCAGCCACTAATTATCTTTCACAGGTGCAGCTCATTTCAACCCAACAAGCCACCAATACTTAAGGGGGAGCCACACGACAGGCAGACGCCGGACCAAAGAGTCTGTTTGGTAGGACTCTCTCTGGCCTGTAAGTACCCCGAGCAAACATTTCATTCAGAGACCCTGTCTTCTTGTTTTTTGCAGCTCCTTTGAGAATCGCTCCTGCCGCTCTTCTTCCTGGCTCCCTGTTGGTCTTGTTTAATGAACTGCTCACTTCAAGGAAAGACTTGGTACCGTGGATCACTGGCTCACAATCACTTGTAAATATTCACCTGGTGCTCACCGAACAGCCTGCTACGTCTCCCTTCCCCAAGAACTCAGTAAGTTCAGTTTTTCTTCTATCATCATCATCATCATCATCAGCAATCTTCATCGCTGTGAAAACAAACCCTGTCAAAGGAAACTAACTGCTTCTCTCCTCTCCACAGCCACTGGCAATCCCTTTCACTCCCTGGTTC
>NW_013955557.1:4708-7574 GCF_001266775.1 Austrofundulus limnaeus
GCTTAGGTGCAGCTGATTATTCTTCAGATCAAATAAAGGAGGTGACCTCCACACCTTCGGACTTATCCAATGTACCCACAGTTTACCACGACCTATCTGCAGTCTTCAATAAAAGCAAAGCACTTTCACTACCACCACATCGCAGCTATGATTGTTCTATTGAACTGTTGCCAGGTGCACCCCTTCCGTCCAGTAGATTATATAATTTATCCAACTCAGAAAAACAAACTATGCAAGACTATTTAGACGAATCCCTCAGATCTGGCATCATCCGTCCGTCCACATCTCCTTTAGGAGCAGGGTTCTTTTTTGTGAGTAAGAAAGACAAGTCCCTTCGTCCATGTATTGACTATAGGGGCCTCAACGCTATCACCGTCAAGAACAAATACCCCCTACCATTAATCAATTCTGTTCAAGAGCAATTATTGTCTGCAACCGTGTTTACAAAACTGGATTTAAGGAACGCCTATCACCTACTTAGAATCAAAGAAGGCGATGAGTGGAAAACCGCATTTAAAACCCCTTTTGGACATTTTGAATATCTCGTCATGCCATTTGGTCTCACTAACGCCCCCGCAGTCTTCCAGAACCTTATTAATGACGTCCTCCGGGATTTCATTAATAAATTTGTTTTCGTCTATTTAGACGATATACTTATCTACTCTACCGACATCCATACCCATTTGCAACATGTTCGAGCAGTTTTACAAAGGCTGTATGAAAATCAACTTTATGTTAAGGCCGAGAAGTGCGAATTCCATACATCATCCGTTTCCTTCCTTGGTTTCATTTTTGGAAGGGGTCACTATCACGCTGACCCGCAAAAGACCCAAGCCATAATGGATTGGCCCATCCCCTCCGATAGAAAACAGTTACAACGGTTCCTCGGTTTCGCAAATTTCTACAGGAGGTTCATAAAGGGTTACAGCCAAATCGCCACTCCTCTAACCAGACTCACATCCTGCAAGATTCATTTCAGGTGGACCCCAGAAGCTAATCAGGCGTTCGGTGAGCTTAAAAATCTGTTTTGTTCTGCACCCATCCTTCACCATCCTGACCCTAGACGACAATTCATCGTTGAAGTGGACGCCTCAGACACCGGAGCAGGGGCTGTACTTTCCCAAAGAGACCCCATCGACAACAAGGTACACCCCTGCGCATACTTTTCTAAACGTTTTTCTGTTCCAGAGCAAAACTATGATGTGGGTAATCGTGAGCTACTGGCCATAAAGATGGCCCTAGAAGAGTGGAGACATTGGCTGGAGGGCACCAATACTCCTTTTGTGATATGGACTGATCATAAAAATCTGGCTTACCTCCAGGGAGCGAAGCGACTAAACCCCCGTCAGGCTAGATGGGCTTTGTTTTTTACTCGCTTCAATTTCATCATCACTTATCGTCCTGGTTCAAAGAATAATAAACCTGATGCTCTTTCTCGACAGTTCTCCAACTCTGATGTCAAAAAGGTCGAGTCCAACATCCTTCAACCCTCCTGTTTCATTCGTGCTGTCACCTGGCCAATCATGGAGGAGATCCTGAAGGCCCAGAAACAACAACCCTCCCCAGGGGACTGTCCACCTGGTAAGACGTTCGTCCCTCAAACCGTCATAAAAAAGGTNGCTTGTCCCACCTGTTCTAGAAATAAAAACAACAACCTTCCACCTGCCGGTCTATTGCAACCTCTACCACCTCCTGACAGACCTTGGGCCAATATCTCATTAGACTTTGTTACCGGATTACCTCCCTCTGAGGGGTACTCGGTCATTCTGACTGTGGTGGACCGATTCTCCAAAGCCGCTCATTTCATTCCCCTTAAGAAATTGCCATCAGCGTTCGAAACAGCCCAAATTTTGCTCCAGGAAGTCTTCAGAATACATGGTTTACCCTCTGATATTGTTTCCGACAGGGGTCCACAGTTCATCTCCCAGTTATGGAAGGAGTTTTGCAGGGCCATTGGTGCCACTTCCAGCCTCACGTCCGGATACCACCCACAGTCCAACGGCCAGTCTGAGAGGTGCAACCAAGAATTGGAGTCCATCTTACGTTGTGTCTCAGAGAAGAACCCCTCGGACTGGGCCAAACATCTGATGTGGGTGGAATACGCCCACAACACCCTGGTTTCATCCTCCACCGGTCTTACCCCTTTCGAGGCGTCCCTGGGATACACACCTCCTTTGTTCCCTCAGGAGGAGAAGAACATCCTGGTCCCTTCCATCCGAGAACACGTCGCCAGGTGCAAGAAGGTCTGGACTGAGGCAAGAGAAGCTCTAGAGAGAGCTGCCGGGACCAGTAAAAGAACCGCCGATAAAAGGAGAGTGGACGCTCCGGACTACAGGGTCAACCAAAGGGTATGGTTATCCACCAAGGACGTCCACCTAAAAGACCTACCCAGAAAGATGGCCCCCAGGTTCATTGGACCCTACCCCATTGACAAGATCATCAGTCCTACTGCGGTAAAACTAAAATTACCCCCATCCATGCGTATTCATCCTACTTTTCACGTCTCACAGATTAAACCCGTCAACACCAGTAAACTGTGCCCTCCTCCGGAACCACCTCCACCTCCCATTCTGGTCGATAAGCAACCTGCTTACTTGGTCAGCCGTATCCTGGACGCCAGAAGAAGAGGAAGGGGCTTCCAATTTCTGGTGGATTGGGAAGGCTATGGACCAGAAGACAGATCTTGGATCCCTGGATCATTTATCCTCAACCCCACACTCATCTCGGATTTTTTCCGAGACCACCCTGAAAAACGGACACTTAGATCGTCAAGAGACGATCGTTAAGGGGGGGGGGGGTTCTGTAGAGGTTACTGCAGAGGTTACTGCCTCTGCTCAGCCAGCCACTAATTATCTTTCACAGGTGC
>NW_013955557.1:13933-14223 GCF_001266775.1 Austrofundulus limnaeus
CTCTGATTGTGAGAAAGCTCTACTATCCACGGTCTGGGCAGTAAAATATTTCTCCAATTACGTTGGAGGACAGAAGATCATTGTTGAAACAGAACATCAGCCAGTGACTTTTCTAAACAGTCAGCGCCTGAGAGATGGCGTCGTGACTAACTCACGCATCGCCACGTGGCTCATGGCTCTGCAAAGTTTCGACCATGGACATCCGTTATGGACAAAACAAAAAGTCTCATTTAGGTACAGACCTGGCAATCTGCCAAAAATGTACACAAGATGTCCCAACTACACATGTG
>NW_013955557.1:15223-15473 GCF_001266775.1 Austrofundulus limnaeus
TCGCTCCTGGTGGTAGTCAACTCTACCACCTTGTTCCAGAGATCCTGTTCCTGTTGTTCCAGAAATTGGTTGATTCCAGATCGACCAACACAGTCGCAATGGAGAATTGTGGAATATATTTTTCTTTTTTTTCTTCATTGTGGATTATCGATTTCCTTGGTGGATTATACACTTTGGGTTCCGTTGGATTACAGACTCTGTGTTCCAGTGGATTAAAGTTTCTGTCCTGAAATGTTGCCAACAAACATTG
>NW_013955558.1:0-932 GCF_001266775.1 Austrofundulus limnaeus
AACAGAAGCGACTGAGTGGAGCTTCAGGAAGAGCCGGAAACACACGAGTCACTAAAACACAGCAGACAGAGGCCGATTCATTTTAAACCCTAACCACCTGCCGTACCTGATGTTCACCAAGGTCCCGCTGACGTTCCTGGTCTTCATGGGAACAGCCGATCCGGTTCCCAGAAACACCAGCTCTGGGTAGTTTCCTGCAGAATCTGCAGCAGAAAAAAACAAAACTTTAAATCACGGTTCAGAACAACCGACAGCTGGCTGAGAGGAAACACTTGGAGATCGGACCAGAAGGTTCTGCTGCCTGGGCCGAACAGATCTCTCTGCACTTCTTCACGTTCTCCAGGAAGTCGGGGACCTCGGCGGCTGTTTTGATGAAGTCCTGGGTGTTGCAGGAAGGGACGGCTTCCCTGAGGACAGGAGACGAGACGTTAGTGTGAGCGTCACAGAGCGGAGCTGCAGGAGCTGAGGTCAAACCAACCTTTGCCACTCCAGAACCGGCCGGAACTGGAACTTCAGCAGACATTCGGCTCGCACGTTTGACACGCGCAGATCTGTGAGAGACTCCTGAAGGACAGAAAACAAGAAGACTCTAAGTTTTTCTGTCCAACAGCGGATGTTTCAGTGAATCCAGACGGTTTTACTACGGCTGCAACGATACAGAAAATTCACAATTCTGTTCGGTTCAATAATTTAGTCTCACGGTTCGTTATTTCTTCGATACAAAAAAGAGAAATGTCCACGCCCTTTTTAACTTCTAATTTATTTAAATTAATTCTGAACATTTGTTTAACCTCAGAAGTCCAGTTTTTTTATTAAATGTTGTTGAAACATCAAGTTTCTCAGTGGATCTGTGCTCCACAGTGCAGCCTAGGTGCTGCAGCAACGAATCGATAAAAATCGATAAAAATCGATTATTAAAAGCGTTTGCAACG
>NW_013955558.1:2781-3371 GCF_001266775.1 Austrofundulus limnaeus
CATTAGTTGCAGCCCTAGTTTTTACCTTTGATTTGCAGATCTTCAGATGTGGGAAGATGTCCGGGTGGATCATGTTGAGCTGGGTCTGCATCTTGTGGCTGCCGATGTTGTGGACCACGCTGACGTGCTCGTTAAGGATCAGGTGTTGTGTTGTGGATGGAAATCTGCAGAAACACAAACGTTAGGTCAAAAACAGGCGGAGTTGGCCTGAAGTTTGGGTTTAAAGGAGCAGGAAAGGACCTCTCCATCCAGGCTTTGTACTGCTTCGTTTGCAGAACACACTCTGGAGTCATGTGGACCACCAGCACCGCAGAGTCTTCTGTCCCTTCGGCTTGGTGTCTGAAAGAGACAAACATGAGCTAAAAACACAAACCGAGTCTCAGAACTTCCTCAACCTCGCGTTTTCTTGTTTTTGATGGCTTGTGTGTGGCAGTTTTTAGCTTTTAGCCTCTATTATGCTACTTTAGCTTTTAGCAGTTAGCATGTTGCAACTTTTGCTTTTTAAATAACATCACAGCTAACAACCTTTACCTTCTCAGCTGCTGATTGGTGCAAACAGCTTCAACAAACTCCTCAGATGGGCACTCGAT
>NW_013955558.1:4371-5051 GCF_001266775.1 Austrofundulus limnaeus
ATGATGTTGTACCTCAATCCTTTCCTTCAGGGAACAGTAGTTATATGCATAACATTACGTTTTTGATGGCTTGTATGTGGCAGTTTTTAGCTTTTAGCAACTATTATGCTACTTTAGCTTTTAGCAGTTAGCATGTTGCAACTTTTGCTTTTTAAACAACATCACAGCTAACAACCTTTACCTTCTCAGCTGCTGATTGGTGCAAACAGCTTCAACAAACTCCTCAGACGGGCACTCGATGACGATAAAAACCGGTCCTGGAACTGAGGGGCTGCAGACCTGCTCGGGTCGGATCTGTGGGACCACCGGGAACAGGATCAATCGAAGCGTTATGGAGGCTGACAGCTAACAGAGAATCGTACAGAACCTCTTTTCCTTCGTACACGATGCTTTCCCCATTTTTCAGAACATGGATGAGAGGTCTGATAGCTGCCTTGCCTCTGAAATTTAAATTTTATCTCAATTAGAACCACAGAAAATAAGTTTGCCCAATAAAACGGCATCTGTTTGATTGTCAATCAAACTTGTGTACACTTACACAGGCAGCCCGAGCTCTTTGGCCTGGGCCGGTAAGAAGGACCCCATCCTTGATCGAAGCTGTGAAAATGTCCAACGAGTTGAAGAAAAAACAATACAAGATTCTGAAAATCCAGGACAATGTTGGTTTTACAGTCTTACCT
>NW_013955558.1:5984-6990 GCF_001266775.1 Austrofundulus limnaeus
GCTATGTAGTGTTCAGTTTTGTTTCATTCAATAATTGATTTACATTGATTATTTTATGGTTCTTTGTTGATTTAAAAAAAGAAATGAATAAAAATGATTTTTTAAAATAAAAACAGAGTCAAAACAGGAGTTTTTCTGCACATTTTTACATTACAGCAGTGTCAACGTGCAAACTGTAGATTTTCGCTCTCAGTTTAAGAAATAAATGTTTTTATTTGATGTGAATATTGATCATAAACTATGCTGGATGTTTATTTTATTACATAATCTTAGTTATTTTAGTGTAAACAAACTAAATGTTTATTTTTCCTTCTGCAGACTTGATAAACTCACCTGGATCCTGTCCTCCGCTTTTATTTTGAAAATTCTCTCTTTTTGGAGAACTCTGGCCACTTCTGCTCGACTCTCCTCTGTTGCCTCGTGACTTGGCTGCAGACAAAAAAATTAAAAACAAAAATCATCTGAGAATCAAAATCATCCCGGGAGAGGAAACAACTCTTAAAGCTAAAGAGGAATCATTTAAACGGACCGAACAGCGGCACCTGATGCACCGTCATCGTGCCATCTTCGAACATCTCCTCGGTGTACGGTTGGACCGCTGAGAGCACAAAGTTTTTATTTTAGATTAAACAAATCAGTTTAACATAAATATGATGGCTGAGTCCAACAAGTGCAACATACACAGCTTCATCGTCTCCGTGCATTCAATGAAGGAGTTGATGGCGTGCAGGTAGTTCTTCTTTAACGTGACAAAAACAGACAAGAAGTGAGTTTGTTAAAACGATCCATCAGGCAGCTGCTTCATTCTGATTTCTCAGACTCTCACCAGCTGTGGAGGTCCAAAGAGAAAACATTCAGGAACACCCAAGTCTCTCAGGGTTAACAACATCCCTGCAACACAGAGAAGATCGTTAAGATCATTGTCATTGATGCATTTGTTGAATTTACCCGGCGCTAACCTGGCAGACCGCCCACGTTCTCCGAGCTCAGTCGGGTCAGGAAGATG
>NW_013955558.1:8798-9242 GCF_001266775.1 Austrofundulus limnaeus
TGTAACATCACGAGAATAAAGTTGTAACATCACGAGAATAAAGTTGTAACATCACGAGAATAAAGTTGTAACATCATGAGAATAAAGTCGTAATATCACGAGAATAAAGTCGCAATATTACGAGAATAAAGTCGCAATATTACGAGAATAAAGTCACAATATTACGAGAATAAAGTCGTAACAAAGTTGTAACATTACTAGAATAAAGTCGTAACATTACGAGAATAAAGTCGTAACATCACGAGAATAAAGTCATAATATCACGAGAATAAAGTCGTAATATTACTAGAATAAAGTCGTAACATTACGAGACTAAAGTCGTAACATTACGAGAATAAAGTCGTAACATCACGAGAATAAAGTCGTAATATTACTAGAATAAAGTCGTAACATTACGAGAATAAAGTCGTAACATTACGAGAATAAAGTCGTAACATCACGAGA
>NW_013955558.1:11538-12053 GCF_001266775.1 Austrofundulus limnaeus
TTGTATGGTTTGTGATGTTCTTAAGGAATCCACTGCCAGATTTAATATTGCTGTAGGGTTAAAAATGTATCCACATCCCTAATATACGCAAACATTTCCCATCCAATAATATTTTTAAACTCTATACAGACCTGATTAAGAAAAGCTGTTTTTGAGATGTGCTGTTAGGAGATTTATGATCTGAATTAACACATAAACATTTTATTTTATAAACTCTAACATTTAAATTGCTATATCTAAAACTACCTCTATCATCACCAAACAATATGAGACTTGAGTTTATTTTATTTGAAAAGAAACTGATTGCAAATTACAGGCAGACATGAGGAATAATGTGGTGTTCACGGTCAGTTCAGTAAATATATGTGGAGCAAGCGTGATAAATAGTTTATTAACTAAAACCAAAACACTTCAAACTAAGGTTATGAGTTACAACCTGTCTGTGCGCGTGTTCAGTACCTGTTATAATCAGAGTAGACGAAAACCGACGGAGAGGTGTCCCTGCTGCCAGCACC
>NW_013955558.1:13053-13451 GCF_001266775.1 Austrofundulus limnaeus
ATAAACATTTCAAAACACTGTTTGATTTGTTAATCACCTAACCCGAGCTGCGTGCTCTCTCTTCAGGACATAAGAGGTTGATTTCGTACATGTGAAACTTCTTCCGGAATCTAATGACGAAACATCGTGAGTTCTTAACGTTCATTGGTTGATGTGATTGTTCAGCAGCTCCACGGACCAATCACTGCGAGATACTGCATAAAGGAGGCGGGGATATGTGTTCTTGCTGGAGTTCAGTAAGACCGGACGACCCTAAAGAGCTACTACAAAATAAAACGCTTAAAATGTTAGTAAGTAAGTAAGTAAACTTTATTTGTATAGCACCTTTCACAGACACAAACATCACAAAGTGCTTCACAGAAAGCAATAAATAAAAATAATTAAAAATAATTAAAAAT
>NW_013955559.1:0-398 GCF_001266775.1 Austrofundulus limnaeus
TTCTTCTTGTGGTGGCGTCAACCTGCAGCACAACAGCTGACATTGTTCCACAAATTTTCGCAAGAACAAATCTTTTGTCCGCATCTTGTGGAGCTGAGGAATCATCAGGTGAGCTGTTCAGAATTAATCTGCTGAGCTGACAGTTGTTTATTTTTATTTATTTTTTCAGTGAGAATTAAAATGTTTTTTAGACAATTCACACCTGCTTTATTCTCCTCAGCTGTTTGCCCCTCGCAGGCGTGCACTCTCTGACGTATTTATATCTACTAACAAAATAACAAAACTTCTACAGTTTACAGTGCACCGAGGTGGTTTGGATCATTCAAATCTCCAATAATACCTAGCTGCAGCCGCAGCCACCTGTAAAACCACACCTCCATAAACAATACGCCCATGAA
>NW_013955559.1:2558-3427 GCF_001266775.1 Austrofundulus limnaeus
GATTGATGAGATGAGTTTGATGTGACAAGTTGACGCCTAATTGGATCTGGACCTGAGCCGACGCCCACCATGGAAATGTTTGTTCACAAGAATCAATTTCTTTAAACAAAGAGACACGTTTGTGCTTTGTGGATTCCTGGATTACGCCGCCTTTAAATGTGTGAAATAATTCAAAGAATCGCTAAAAATGTCTGATGTAAAGAGTAAAGAGGATGACACCGAGATTTCACAAGAGAAGAGAATCATTAAATTCACACAAAAGGGTTTGGAGTTTTACATAAAAACATGTCAAGGAAAACAAAGTTTAAAGTGTAAACAAGCCTCAAAATTTATGGAGAAAATCTCCGCATTAATGACGTCACGAGAAAATGTTCCGGAAGTGTCTTCTAACTTTGCCAAGTTTATTAAATGCTATCAAGATGCAACTGATTTACATGAATCCTTTTTAAGTTTATCGTTACCAGAAGAAGAAGTGAAAAGACAAACTGTGTATTTTCAGTCGAAGGTGACGGCATTCTCTGATTTTATGGACAATGTAAAGGGTTGGTTGCATGAAGTAGGAGATCCATATACTGAGCGGAAAACTAACGTTGATGATGATCAGGCTGTTGCAGATCTGGACGAAATAAATCCTGATGACAGTGTCTCTAATATTTCAAGTGTAAAGCCACGTTCAAAAGCATCTTCACAGCAGTCACGGACTTCATCCACCTCTTCTGCCCGCATTAAAGCTGCGGCTGAAAAGGCAGCGCTCATGGAGAGATTCGCTGCGTTGAACAAAAAACATCTGATTGAAGCTCAGGAGGAAAAACTGAGAAAAGAAAAGGAAAAATTAGACTTGGAAACAGAGTTGGCAGCAACCAATGCAA
>NW_013955559.1:7147-8663 GCF_001266775.1 Austrofundulus limnaeus
ACACAGCAAACACAATTTCAATCTCCCTCCATCTCTGAGAACTGTCAGAATGATATTGTGAACATCATGCAGAAACAAAATGACATCACTACCTTACTTGTAAAACAAAACTTATCGTCTGTTCTCCCATCCAGAAACATCCCTGTGTTTGATGGGGACCCCCTACAGTACAGATCATTTATGAACACCTTTGAGAACGGAGTGGAAGCTAAAACTGACAACTGGAGCGACTGTTTGCACTTCTTAGAACAGTTCACTAGGGGGCAGCCTAAAGATCTGGTGCATAGTTGTCAGCACTTACCTCCTGATCAAGGTTATTCCAAGGCTAAAGATCTTCTCGAAGAGCATTTTGGAAATGAAAATAAAATTGCTTCTGCATATATGGAGAAAATTATGAGTTGGACACCAATTAAAGGTGAGGATGTGAAAGGTCTTCAATCATTCTCTCTTTTCCTTCAAGGATGTTCAAATCTAACACAACAAATTGTTTACATGAGAGAGTTGGATTTACCTTTAAATATGAGAACAATTGTAATGAAACTCCCATATAAACTGAGGGAAAAATGGAGAGTTACTGCTTATGAGCTGCAGGAGCAAAATGGCCACCGAGCACTGTTCACTGATCTGGTTACTTTTATAGTAAAAGAAGTAAAGGTAGCATCAGATCCAGTGTTTGGCAACATCCAAGACCCACCAACTGGGAGCAACTCTAAAGTTTTAAGTTCCAACAAGCAAAGGAAAAAAGGAAGCAGTTTTGCCACTAATGTCAACACAATTCCAGAAGTCAGAACTCACTCCGCTGAAAACAAGACCAAGCCTACTGTCATTCACAGCTGTTTCTTTTGTTTACAAAGAAATCATCTATTGGAAAACTGTATGCAGTTTAAAGCAAAAATGCATCGGGACAAGTTGACCTTCATTAAACAAAAGGGGATTTGTTTCGGTTGTCTGAAAGTTGGTCACACGAGCAAAGACTGCAGGAGTCGTTTGGATTGTAATGTGTGTCACCAAAAGCATCCAGGGGTTCTTCACATAGAGCTAAAGGAGCCAGGAGCCTCTACAGAACAAACCCAACAGACAACAAGGTCTCACGTCAACTTCTCAACTGCAACCACTCAGACATGTGGGCATATTGGGGCCGGTCATGATGACGATGCCGTTTTTTCTATTGTTGCAGTTAAAGTTAAAAGTCAAAAGAGCAACAAAGTTGTACAAACTTATGCATTTCTTGATCCAGGAAGTTCAGGTACATTCTGTACAGAAACTCTGGCAAAAAGTCTGAACTTAAAGGGTAAACGAACAAATATTCTGCTGAGAACAATGAGTCAAAATAAGATTGTTAATGTACAAGTTTTGTCTGGTTTGGAAGTCTCTGGTCTGAAAACAAATGACTTCATAGAGCTGCCAGATGTTTTGACTCAAAGTACAATGCCAGTTTCTACATTGAATATTCCCCAGCAGAAAGACATTGATCAGTGGCCTCATCTTAAATCTGTTAAGCTTCATAACATTGATG
>NW_013955559.1:8673-10180 GCF_001266775.1 Austrofundulus limnaeus
ATAAACTGCTGCAAAAGGAGCTGCAAATAGAATTGAAAAAACCTGTTTTTTGGACTGATAGTACAACGGTACTAAAATACATCTCCAGTGAAACCAGAAGATTTCACACCTTTGTTGCAAACAGAATCTCTGTCATCCGAGAAGCAACAGATGTGAATCAGTGGAGATATGTTTCCTCCAAGGAGAATCCTGCAGACGATGCATCCAGAGGCATGAGAGCCGAGGAGTTCCTCAAATGCAAGAGATGGATAAATGGGCCAAACTTTCTCCACGGACCAGAAGAGGAATGGCCTAAACTGGATGTGGATTACCATGCAATTCCTGCAGGTGACCCAGAGGTCAAAAAGGACCTAACAGTAAATGTTGTTGTGAAGGAATCAGAAAATGCTACAAACTATCTGATTCATTATTTTTCATCTTGGACAAAACTTAAAACTTCTGTAGCCTGGTTTCTGAAGCTGAAAAACATTCTTATGTTGCTGCAACAAAAAAGGAAAGGGTTTGCTGCTGCAAACCTGAATAAAAATGATCCAGAAAATCAAAAGAAAGAACTGAAAAAGCTGATGGAGAGATTCAAGACCACTCTAAAGAAAGAAAATCTAACTCCTGAAGACTTGGCCAAGGCTGAACTGTCTATTATTCAGTTTGTACAACAACAGAAGTTTACAACCGAAATGGCTTTAATCACCAGTGGCCATAACGCAGTCTCCAAGAGAAGTTCTCTATACAAACTTGACACAGTATTGGAAGCTGGGGTCCTCAGAGTGGGTGGCAGGTTGAATAAAACAGCCATGCCTGTTGAAGCAAAGCATCCTGCAGTTTTAACAAAGGACATGTATGTGTCTACACTGATTTTACGCCACATTCATCAACAGTTGGGACATGCAGGAAGAGCTCATATGTTGTCAAGATTAAGACAAAAATACTGGATCATAAATGCTAATTCAGCTGCCAGAAAAATCATCTCTCACTGTGTTGTTTGCAGACGTAACAGAGGAAAGTTTGTTGAACAAAAGATGGCAGATCTACCAGAAGAAAGAGTTCTGCCAACCACTGCTCCTTTCACAAACGTTGGAGTGGATTACTTTGGTCCTGTAAGTGTTAAAAGAGGACGAAGTCTCCTGAAAAGGTATGGTGTTCTGTTCACTTGTTTCACCAGCCGTGCAGTACATTTGGAAATTGCATACACCCTCGATACAGATTCCTGTATAAACGCAGTCCGCAGGTTTATCTGTAGAAGAGGCCCAGTTTCCACAATCAGATCCGATAATGCCACAAATTTTGTTGGTACAAATCGAGAACTGAAGGAGAGTTTGGCTGAGCTGAATCATGCTAAAATTCAAAATGCTTTTGTGCAAGATGGCATCAAATGGAACTTTAACATCCCCACAGCCTCCCATCAAGGTGGAGTTTGGGAGCGCCTAATTCGTTCCATAAAAGGTATTTTAGTCTCTGTTCTTAAAGAACAAGTTTTAGATGATGAAGGACTTCAAACAATCTTTTGTGA
>NW_013955559.1:11180-11582 GCF_001266775.1 Austrofundulus limnaeus
TTGGTAATCAGTGTGCTGCAATGCAGTGGCAATGCACACTATTGTGATTTGTTTCACATCCAAGTCATCTGCTTTGGCAAGCTACTACTCCTGCATACTTTGTCCTAGAGCTGCCATTGCAATTTATATCTGTAAAGCTCCAGTGCCAAATGACGGCTATGCCTTTTGGTACCTGTAAAAAATATACTTTATGAAATATTGTTTAACAAATTATAATGACAGTCAATGGAGCCTTGTATTGGTCCAATACTACCCCCTGCTGCATTTACACAATATGGTACTACACCACAGCTTAATAATATTTAAACTCAGTAGTTCAGTGTTTACAATACTAATGTGATTGTATTTTGATGTTTTACTATAATATCGTCTCAATACTGCTCTATTTTTGGAATATTATGC
>NW_013955560.1:0-815 GCF_001266775.1 Austrofundulus limnaeus
TGTGTGTGTGTGTGTGTGTGTGTGTGTGTGTGTGTGTGCACCCTTGTTTTTGCTACTTGGTGGGGACATTTTTCAGGAAAATGCAGCCTCGTGGGGACTGGATGCTCCTTTTGGGGACCGAGCTTTGGTCCTCACTTCAGAGGCTGTTTGTTTGTTTGTTTGTTTGTTTGTTTGTTTGTTTGTTTGTTTGTTTGTTTGTTTGTTTGGGGTTGGGGGTTAAGTTTAGGATCAAGGTGTGAATTAGGTTTATGCTAGATTCAGGGTCAGATAGGGACTGGAGTGTTTAGTTTTAGGATAAATGTCAGGGTTAGGATATAATCTCAATCCACGGTCCCCACTGGGAAATAAAAACAAACCTGTGTGTGTGTGTGATCACACACTGACTCACTACAGTCGTGAACATGAAACACACACTCAGTGTTGAACCAGTGAATGAATAAAGACAAAGAAGGACTGGAGCGTCAGATTTCCACGCGTCACTTTAATGCACCATCAAACAGGAAGGAAACAGTTTCTAACAAATCCTCTATGATTCAGTCTGTGCTTCAGCTGCTGACCTCAGCGCAGTGATGTGGAGGCGGAGCCTGTGGCAGGTGTGCTCAGGTGTGCTCAGGTGTGCACGCTGCGCCTCTGACAGATGTAACGTAACTGGGTGCTGCAGTGCAGGTCATTCAGACGTCCATTGGTGTGAAGGTGAGCGCAGTCTTCGTCCTCTGAACCCTGACTGGCACCTGTCCAGCTGTCCGGCTGCCCAGGTACCCACCGCCTGGTGACACACACACACACACACACACACACACACACACACACACACA
>NW_013955560.1:1815-3486 GCF_001266775.1 Austrofundulus limnaeus
AGCAGTAACCAGCAGTAACCAGCAGTAACCAGCAGTAACCAGCAGTAACCAGCAGTAACTAGCAGTAACCCGCAGTAAGTAGCAGTAACCAGCAATAACTAGCAGTAATTATCAGTAACTAGCAGTAACCAGCAGTAAGTAGCAGTAACCAGCAATAACTAGCAGTAACTAGCAGTAACTATCAGTAACTATCAGTAATTATCAGTAACTAGCAGTAAGTAGCAGTAAACAGCAGTAAGTAGCAGTAACCAGCAGTAACTAGCAGTAACCAGCAGTAAGTAGCAGTAACCAGCAATAACTAGCAGTAATTATCAGTAACTAGCAGTAACTAGCAGTAAGTAGCAGTAACTAGCAGTAAGTAGCAGTAAACAGCAGTAAGTAGCAGTAACCAGCAGTAACTATCAGTAACTAGCAGTAACCAGCAGTAAGTAGCAGTAACCAGCAGTAACTATCAGTAACTAGCAGTAACCAGCAGTAAGTAGCAGTAACCAGCAGTAAGTAGCAGTAACTAGCAGTAACCAGCAGTAACTAGCAGTAACTAGCAGTAACTATCAGTAATTATCAGTAACTAGCAGTAAGTAGCAGTAAACAGCAGTAAGTAGCAGTAACCAGCAGTAACTAGCAGTAACCAGCAGTAAGTAGCAGTAACCAGCAATAACTAGCAGTAACCAGCAGTAACTAGCAGTAACTATCAGTAAGTATCAGTAACTATCAGTAACTAGCAGTAACTAGCAGTAACTAGCAGTAACCAGCAGTAAGTAGCAGTAACTATCAGTAATTATCAGTAACTAGCAGTAACCAGCAGTAACAGTAACCAGCAGTAACTAGCAGTAACCAGCAGTAACTAGCAGTAACTATCAGTAATTATCAGTAACCAGCAGTAACTATCATTAACTAGCAGTAACCAGCAGTAAGTAACAGTAACCAGCAGTAACTAGCAGTAACCAGCAGTAACTAGCAGTAACTATCAGTAATTATCAGTAACCAGCAGTAACTATCATTAACTAGCAGTAACCAGCAGTAACCAGCAGTAAGTAGCAGTAACTATCAGTAACCAGCAGTAACCAGCAATAACTAGCAGTAACTATCAGTAACTAGCATTAACTATCAGTAACCAGCAGTAACCAGCAGTAACTATCAGTAACTATCAGTAACTAGCAGTAACCAGCAGTAACTAGCAGTAACCAGCAGTAACCAGCAGTAAGTAGCAGTAACTATCAGTAACCAGCAGTAACCAGCAATAACTAGCAGTAACTATCAGTAACTAGCATTAACTATCAGTAACCAGCAGTAACCAGCAGTAACTATCAGTAACTATCAGTAACTAGCAGTAACCAGCAGTAACTAGCGGTAACTAGCAGTAACTATCAGTAACTATCAGTAATTATCAGTAACTAGCAGTAAGTAGCAGTAAACAGCAGTAAGTAGCAGTAACCAGCAGTAACTATCAGTAACTAGCAGTAACCAGCAGTAAGTAGCAGTAACCAGCAGTAACTATCAGTAACTAGCAGTAACCAGCAGTAAGTAGCAGTAAACAGCAGTAAGTAGCAGTAACCAGCAGTAACTATCAGTAACTAGCAGTAACCAGCAGTAAGTAGCAGTAACCAGCAGTAAGTAGCAGTAACCAGCAGTAACTAGCAGTAACTAGCAGTAACCAGCAGTAACTAGCAG
>NW_013955560.1:4429-4973 GCF_001266775.1 Austrofundulus limnaeus
GCAGTGAACCTGTTTGTCACCATGTGGACACACTGAGTTCACCTGAGGTCACCTGAGGTCACCTGAGGTCACCTGAGTTCACCTGAGTTCACCTGAGGTCACCTGAGGTCACCTGAGTTCACCTGGACTCCTCAGACTGAAGAAGTCTCCTGGAGGAGACATCAAACGGTCCAGAACCAGTCCAGATAGTCTTTTTATCTGGAAATGGCAGAACCATGCAGGACCGGTTCTGTCCAGCAGCTGGTGCTGCTGGTCCACTCTCTGATCTGAGCCGAACCTCAGAACTCATGAACTACCTGACATCCAGAACATAAACCTGACGTCACTCATGTGTTTCAGACAACTGAAGATATAAAACCTGGTTCTGGTCCTGCTCAGACCCAGACCCTCGTCTCACCGTGGAACCGGGTCACCAGGGGGCTCAGGTCCAACACTCTGCCCAGGAAGGAGACCCACGGGTCGGCTGCGGTCCGGTGAGCCGCCACCTCTGAGAGCAGGAAGTACCGGGGCCGGTCCATCAGAACCACGGAGCTGACGAGATTTC
>NW_013955560.1:5973-6571 GCF_001266775.1 Austrofundulus limnaeus
AGCGAAGTGTACTTGCTCACACGTGGCAAAGACTCAAACCTTTTTCAGGAACTTCCTCCTGTTGGACTGAAGAAAACCTCTCAGCTCCACCCTTTCCATCTGTCCGCCTCTGATTGGCTGCTGTTCACATCAATCAAATCCTTCTTGCTTCTGATTGGCTCAGCCTTCAGAAGGCGTGTTCTTGCAGTCCATGTTGACATGTTGAAATCACGGAGCAGAAGATCTCGCGACATCTGGATCCAAAGGCTGATGGAGTGAGGACGGTTCCGAGGAGGAGAGGAAACGGAGAAAGTAACGGGTTTCTGTCCGAACCGAGCCGGTGTTAACGGGTTTATTCAAACAGACAACATGTCCTCCCGGTGTCTTCTGTGTGTCGGAGCTCTGTGTCTCCTCAGCTCCGTGTGGGCCGAGCGGCGGAAGCTGAACCCAGGTAAGGCCGCCCCGCCGGCTCCTCTGGTCGGCCAGGCGGAGCCCCGTGGCCCGCTGGAGCTGCGGTGATCCGGGTGTGTGAGCTAACTGACCCAAACTTATAGTTCATATAATTATAGTTAATATATAGTTCATATAATTATAGTTAATATATAGTTCATATAATTAT
>NW_013955560.1:7571-8630 GCF_001266775.1 Austrofundulus limnaeus
GACACCTGACCAGGACCTGGACTGACACCTGACCAGGACCTGACTGACACCTGACCAGGACCTGGACTGACACCTGACCAGGACCTGACTGACACCTGACCAGGACCTGGACTGACACCTGACCAGGACCTGACTGACACCTGACCAGGTGAATCACAGCTCTCATTTACATGACGCAGCTTTAAAAACCACAGAAGAAGACAGGAGTCCTCAGACCAGGAGGTCTGGCTTTATAACATAAGACCTGACTGGACCTGAGGTTCTGGTCCTGAGTCAGACCTGAGGGTCGGACCTATTGGTACTGGTCCTGCAGGTGGTTTCACATTAGACCAGGTGTGTTGTGATGTTCCAGAACCTTCTGGGGTCCGTCACACAGTTTGGACCGGTGTCGGTGCTCAGCTTTGATTTCTGGGACATCTGAAGGTGGCCGACCCGTCAGAACCAGAGGACCAGGTCCTCCACAGGACAGGGTCAGGGTGCTCCTCCTGAGGCTGCTTCAGCTCCTCCTGAGGCTCCTTCAGCTCCTCCTGAGGCTCCTTCGGCTCCTCCTGAGGCTCCTTCAGCTCCTCCTCCTGAGGCTCCTTCAGCTCCTCCTGAGGCTCCTCAGCTCCTCCTGAGGCTCCTTCATCTCCTCCTGAGGCTCCTTCAGCTCCTCCTGAGGCTCCTTCATCTCCTCCTGAGGCTCCTTCAGCTCCTCCTGAGGCTCCTTCATCTCCTCCTGAGGCTCCTTCAGCTCCTCCTGAGGCTCCTTCAGCTCCTCCTGAGGCTGCTTCAGCTCCTCCTGAGGCTCCTGAGGCTCCTTCAGCTCCTCCTGAGGCTGCTTCAGCTCCTCCTGAGGCTCCTTCAGCTCCTCCTGAGGCTCCTGAGGCTCTTTCATCTCCTCCTGAGGCTCCTTCATCTCCTCCTGAGGCTCCTTCAGCTCCTCCTGAGGCTGCTTCAGCTCCTCCTGAGGCTGCTTCAGCTCCTCCTGAGGCTGCTTCAGCTCCTCCTGAGGCTGCTTCAGCTCCTCCTGAGGCTGCTTCGGCTCCTCCTGAGGCTCCTTCAGCTCCTCCTGAGGCT
>NW_013955561.1:0-627 GCF_001266775.1 Austrofundulus limnaeus
GACTACTTGTTGATGATATATTGCAACCATGAAGATCGTTGTTACCTGGAGGCTATAGAGGAAATGTGGACTCCCGTTTACAGACCTGAAGAATACGCACACCTCATCAACTCTGAGTATTTGTTAGACGCGGTGAGTTTGATAGTTATTTTATATTTAAAAGGTATAAAAAATATTTACTATCTGTGTTTACATTACAGGATATCGGTGCTCTGGTTGAAACCTGTTGTCGATCCACCTCGTACCACATTGACACGGAGGGACAAGACATATTTGGACAATATCATCAAATCACCGCTCCGTACTATGGACCTTGTTGAGAGTGTGGTTTTATTTTTATAAACAAGATATATTGTTAACATCGAAAACCAAACGTGACTTTGCAATGGAACAAAACACCGTCGACGAACAACAGGNGGGCGGTCGCCGAACGCCGGGGGGAACTCAACATTGTTGTTGCTTATGCGTTGATAGTTTGAACATTTCTTTCAACAGTTGATTATACAAAAAAAATTTGAGTGAACACTACATCAAACCCGTTGCGCGAGAAGCTAATATAGTTAAACCGGGTACGCTAGATACCACACGGCATTCTGAGGCAACAAGCTGATGATTATAGTTGAAACA
>NW_013955561.1:4632-5146 GCF_001266775.1 Austrofundulus limnaeus
TGCGCGACACCTCCGATTGTTATACACGCTCCGCACTCTGCTGCACAACGCGTAGTACGTCACAAAAAAAAATGGTAGTTTACGACATTCTTTGCTCGACCGCTGTTATTAGTTTTTGTTTTTTTTTTCTTCATGATTCTTGTAGAAAACGGTCGGTACGGTTTTAATCAATCGCGCGTTAAATACCCACATCGTGTTCACAACGCGCGTTGCGCGATCGCTTCGGGTACATTTGAAACACAACAAACGTCTTCGAAAACGTAAGGAAAACATTCACCTCTAACGTTATTACCTACTGTTTGCGAGTACTACTACGCGTCGCGTGCTCTTTCGTGCGTTCATATAACAGAGACCGTCTTCGAAAAATTTTACCGAAACACAAGCTCAACCGATCGATAAGTACTCGACGCTACAATATCAAAATAAACGGTATTTGGTAATGTTACTGTTTTCGACGGTCGGATTTGTTTTCGACGGTCGGATTTGGTTTCGACGGTCGGATTTGGTTTCGACG
>NW_013955561.1:6010-6868 GCF_001266775.1 Austrofundulus limnaeus
CGTCTGCGCCGTATTGGGTTAAACATTGCGCGGGTTCAGAAACCTTGGTTGCTTGGATTCAGAACGCCGAGGACTGTATAAACCTAGCGCGTCGCGGCCCAGTATTTATACACACGAGCGTTGTGTTTACGACGCGGGTATGTCCGACCGCACATGATCCGGCCCTATATTACATCATACGAATCCCGGTTTGGTTGAACGCGTCGGTATCCGACCGTGCGTAGATTTGACAACAACCATCACGTGTTGCTCGCCCGGTTTCGGGGTCGCCCGATCGCCCATATTAGTCGCTGTGAAATATTCCGGAAGACGATAACGGTTGCCGGGCCGACCGACCGTATTTGGGATATGAGCAGTTTCGACCCCGACCGACCGCGATGGGCTCATATTAGTCACTGTGAAATATTCCGGAAGACGATAACGGTTGCCGGGCCGACCGACCGTATTTGGAATATGAGCAGTTTCGACCCCGACCGACGGCGATGGACCGTGCGGACTGTATAAAAGGCGAGCCATCGGAGAGGAGAAACACACAGTCGCCCCGCAGACAACCATCGTTGTATATTCTCCTTGAGTCGCAGCCATGCTCGCAGAGACTTCGTCCCGGTGCCCGGAGGAATCGGAACCGGTCCACGATCGCTACAGCCCGGCCGGGATGCGTGCGTGCGTGCCGCCCCTGGTCGAACAGTGGCACGATCTCATCGCGGAGCTCGACGGAGCCTGGTGGGGCGACGAGATGAAGAAGGGTACGGCGAAAAAACGACTGACTTCATCCGCGAAGACGAGGCCCGGGTGCACGGTGGTGTACGCACCGTACAAGGACTCTCTCCACGGAACCGTATTGTCGGCGTCCGTGCT
>NW_013955561.1:7868-10555 GCF_001266775.1 Austrofundulus limnaeus
AAGGGGTCGCACTAAATGTAAACAAAGGGGTCGCACTAAATGTAAACAAAGGGTCAGCACTAAATGTAAACAAAGGGTCAGCACTAAATGTAAACAAAGGGTCAGCACTAAATGTAAACAAAGGGTCAGCACTTCATGTAAACAAAGGGTCCGCACTTCATGTAAACAAAGGGTCAGCACTAAATGTAAACAACGGGGTCAGCACTAAATGTAAACAACGGGGTCAGCACTAAATGTAAACAAAGGGTCAGCACTAAATGTAAACAACAGGGTCCGCACTAAATGTAAACAAAGGGTCAGCACTAAATGTAAAAAAAGGTCAGCACTAAATGTAAACAACAGGGTCAGCACTAAATGTAAACAACAGGGCCGCACTAAATGTAAACAACAGGGTCAGCACTAAATGTAAACAACAGGGTCCGCACTAAATGTAAACAACAGGGTCCGCACTAAATGTAAACAACAAAGGGTCCGCACTAAATGTAAACAACAAAGGGTCCGCACTAAATGTAAACAACAAAGGGTCCGCACTAAATGTAAACAAAGGGTCCGCACTTAATGTAAACAAAGGGTCCGCACTAAATGTAAACAAAGGGTCCGCACTAAATGTAAACAACAAAGGGTCCGCACTAAATGTAAACAAAGGGTCAGCACTAAATGTAAACAAAGGGGTCAGCACTTCATGTAAACAACAAAGGGTCCGCACTAAATGTAAACAAAGGGGTCGCACTAAATGTAAACAAAGGGGTCAGCACTTCATGTAAACAAAGGGTCAGCACTAAATGTAAACAACAGGGTCAGCACTAAATGTAAACAACAGGGTCCGCACTAAATGTAAACAACAGGGTCAGCACTTCATGTAAACAACAGGGCCCGCACTAAATGTAAACAACAGGGCCGCACTAAATGTAAACAAAGGGTCCGCACTATATGTAAACAACAAGGCCCGCACTAAATGTAAACAACAGGGTCCGCACTAAATGTAAACAACAGGGCCCGCACTAAATGTAAACAAAGGGTCCGCACTAAATGTGAACAACAAGGCCCTCACTAAATGTAAACAACAGGGTCCGCACTAAATGTAAACAACAGGGTCCGCACTAAATGTAAACAACAGGGCCCGCACTTAATGTAAACAACAGGGTCCGCACTAAATGTAAACAACAGGGCCCGCACTAAATGTAAACAACAGGGTCCGCACTAAATGTAAACAACAGGGCCCGCACTTAATGTAAACAAAAGGTCCGCACTTAATGTAAACAAAAGGTCCGCACTAAATGTAAACAACAGGGTCCGCACTTAATGTAAACAAAAGGTCCGCACTAAATGTAAACAAAGGGTCTGCACCTAATGTAAACAAAGGGTCTGCACCTAATGTAAACAAAGGGTCTGCACTTTAAATATACACATAGANAAAACATATAAATTGCTTCTTGTGCATGCATTTATTCAACATAATTCAACGTATGCGCCTGTGCGATTAATGACAACCATTATAGTGAAAGTCCTTTATTGTTGTCGTTTATAGAATATACACAATAACTTTGTTATTTCCGTAAGAGGAACTCGCTTGTAGAAGTTCCTCGTAGCATAAACTCATCTATAGCATACGCGTATATCTGTGTAATAATAACACATAAGATATTCAAACGTGCAATCGAGACACGTAGTTTTCGAGATCCTCGAACGTTGTTGAAATCGTCCCTTCCCTTTCCATCYACGTCCAACGCGCGTACAACAGTTGCCAGAGCCGTCCCAGCGCGRCTTCAATGGCGCTATTCAGCGCGGCCATGCGCTCTCTCGCTTGTTGAATCGAACAGTCGACCGATACGGGACACGTGGCTTTTAACATATCAATCACATCATTTTGCCTTGAACGCTCGGGGAGGTGCGCGTCTGTATAGTTATTACAAACATTCACCMCGGCTCCTTTGTCCTTCGAAGCTTGAACACACACGTAAAAGGACCACACGGGACGAATACGATTGACCACCACGATGTCAAAGAACCCGGGATAAAACAGGTTCAGCGCGTTGTCCAATAACGCTGATTTTTCTTTAAACAACATCTTCAACTCCCTTGCAATTTCGCAAACCGAATTCATTACATATTTGTCCGTCGACGCGATCTTGCGGAGCAACGGGTATTTCATGGCGCTTCCTTCGGATACGCTCTCGTGAAACCGTAAATCAAATACGCCCGGATGGGTATAGGTCTTTGCGGCGACGTTAAATTCCCAAGGATGCTCGGAATACACAGAACGACCCCAGGCGGCTTTTCCTGAATAGCGACGGTGTTCTATAAATTGGTAACCTTCGTCTTCTTTTAGACACACGCCATCGGTTATGATGAGACCGAGACCCGCGCCCAACAGTAATGCATCCATCAGGTTCCCTCCGCACAAACAAAATATACTCTTTTATTATTATCTATATAGCAAAGTTATCATAAGACGTGTAATACTGCGGCATTTATATTAGATGCGCACTACAAAAATGGTCGGTCGGGGTCAAGAATAAAATAATACCCGTGTTGGTGGTATATAGGTTTGTTTATACATCAAAAAAAACAACAGTGCATATGTATAATATGTGTATATAGCACATATGTGTAATCAACTCTATGAGAAAAAAAGTCTCTCATTGTTTTTATACACACAAATTTATTAACAGGGCATTGTGTGAGGA
>NW_013955562.1:0-781 GCF_001266775.1 Austrofundulus limnaeus
TGTGTGTCTGTGTGTGTCTGTGTGTGCATGGGGACAGATGGATAACATTAATTATCCTGCAGTGGTTTCAGCAGGAAGGTATTTGTTAGCGTGAGCAGCTGAAGCAGGAGGAGGAACCACTTCCTGTTGGCTGAACATGGAGGCAGAGCGTCTGCTGAGTCAGGATCAGGTTGCAGCTGAGCTTCCAGGGAATTCTAAATCAACCTGAGAGGAGCCGAGGAGGAGAACTCTTTGTTTACAGCCCACTCCTGAGACCTGAACGGACCCCCCGAATAAATAAATACCACAGCTACAGGAAGTTCAACTGCTGGCCCTCAGGCCCGGTCCAGTTTTATTAGCTCCAGTCCTGCACAGAGCCTCGTCCTCTTCCTCTGATGATGAGGAGGAGGGTAGGGGTAACTAATTTATCTGTTTCTGTTAGCTGTTTGATTTAACCCATTAGTCTCTTCATGATCAGTGTTTGTTTAATTATACAGTCAGTCCCACGAGTTAACACTTAGGTTAACACTTAGGTTAACACTTAGGTTAACACTTAGGTTAACACTTAGGTTAACACTTAGGTTAACTAGCACCTAATATTTCTGATGAAAGCACTCGGGACACAAGCAGCAGGCTCAAGCTGCTCACTCCACATTCTCTATCTAAATAACTTGAAGCCTAACCTTGAAGAGTTATTTTACACTTTAAAAGATACGTTTCTTTGTTTGTTTGTTTGTTTGTTTCATTTATTCAGGTTATTGTTGGTCTCTGGTTGTGAGTCAACACAATCTGTGGGCCTCTT
>NW_013955562.1:3486-4370 GCF_001266775.1 Austrofundulus limnaeus
CCACAGTTAACCAGTCCACAGTTAACCAGTCTACAGTTAACCAGTCCACAGTTAACCAGTCCACAGTTAACCAGTCTACAGTTAACCAGCCCAAAGTTAAACAGTCCACAGTTAACCAGTCTACAGTTAACCAGCCCAAAGTTAACCAGTCCACAGTTTAACAGCCCAAAGTTAACCAGCCCAAAGTTAACCAGTCCACAGTTAACCAGTCTACAGTTAACCAGACAAATGTTAGACAGTCTACAGTTAACCAGACAAATGTTAGACAGTCTACAGTTAATTGGCCCAAAGTTAAACAGTCCACTGTTAACCAGTCTACAGTGAACTGGCCCAAAGTTAAACAGTACATAGTTAACCAGTCTAAAGTTAACCAGTCCACAGTTTAACAGTCTAAAGTTAACCAGCCCAAAGCTAACCAGTCCACAGTTTAACAGCCCAAAGTTAACCAGCCCAAAGTTAAACAGTCCACAGTTAACCAGTCCACAGTTAACCAGTCCACAGTTAACCAGACAAATGTTAGTCAGTCTACAGCTAACCAGTCTACAGTTAACCAGACAAATGTTAGCCAGTCCACAGTTAACCAGCCCAAAGTTAAACAGTCCACAGTTAACCAGCCCAAAGTTAAACAGTCCACAGTTAACCAGTCCACAGTTAACCAGCCCCAGTTCTTTCCAGATCTTCTGGACAGAACCTGTAGACTCAGGTCTGAAGGTCAAGATCTGTTTCTTCTTTTTAAGACTGGACACCAAAAGTTTCACAGTGTTGTTGATTCCTGACAGTTCTGCTCAGACAGAACCAATCTGTCAGGTTTCAGGTTCATGTGTCCCTCAACAGTGACCCATTCCTCCAGCCTCGGCTCTGCTTCGTTTGACTCAAACACCACA
>NW_013955562.1:5483-7291 GCF_001266775.1 Austrofundulus limnaeus
AAACTGATCAAACTAAAACTAAGCTTTGAACAATAAAAACTAAAGACTAAACAGTAAACAAACAATAACTAATAAAACCTGAATCCACAGACTGAAGCCACAGTGAAATAAAACCACAGTGAAAAGTCCAGAACCAGTAGAACCCTGGTCCAGAAACCAGGAACCCAGAATTCTACTGTCAGATGAAGCCAACAGAACCAGAACCTTTCTGAGCGGGTTCTTGTGGCTCAGATGGGCCCAGACTCCTCACATAGTCCGGACTCTGCCGGGCCACACAGGGACACTTAATCCCAGTTCTGGTTTCTGATACCAGGGTCACCTGCAACTGGACCTGCTGGGTCGCTGACCTGCATCCGACCGGTACCACCGGTCCTCCTGTTCCTCCCTCAGACAGTTCTGAAGGTTCTGGTCATCAGAACCATCTGGGTTCTAAAAGAAGGAACAGAAAAGACATGAACCCAGAAGAACCGGACCAGTTCTTCTGCAGGACATGGGTCCAGCAGCACTGCTCTCCTGCAACATCAGAACCGACCCGAGAAGAAAACGTGAAACTGGTCCGGTTCAGGTTCTGAGGAACCAGAACCTGAGCAGAGCTGAACCACAGAACCTGTGAGAACTGCAGTCAGAGTGTTGGGGTCCTGATCCAGACCCCTGATCCACGCACCTGATCCAGACCCAGGATCCAGACCCCTGTTCCAGACTCCTGATCCAGACCCCTGATCCAGACCCATGATCCAGACCCATGATCCAGACCCCTGATCCAGACCCCTGATCCAGACCCCTGATCCAGACCCCTGATCCAGACCCCTGATCCAGACCCCGATCCACGCTCCTGATCCAGACCCCTGATCCAGACCCCTGATCCACGCTCCTGATCCAGACCCCTGATCCAGACCCCTGATCCAGACCCCTGACCCAGACCCATGATCCAGACCCCTGATCCACACTCCTGATCCAGACCCCTGATCCACGTTCCTGATCCAGGTTCCTGATCCAGACCCCTGATCCAGACCCCTGATCCAGACCCATGATCCAGACCCATGATCCAGACCCCTGATCCAGACCCCTGATCCAGACTCCTGATCCACGCTCCTGATCCAGACCCCTGATCCAGACTCCTGATCCACGCTCCTGATCCAGACCCCTGATCCAGACCCCTGATCCAGACCCCTGATCCAGACTCCCGATCCAGACTCCCGATCCAGACCCCTGATCCAGACCCCGATCCACTCTCCTGATCCAGACCCCTGATCCAGGTTCCTGATCCAGTCCCCTGACTCAGACCCCTGATCCACACTCCTGATCCAGACCCCTGATCCAGACCCCTGATCCAGACCCCTGATCCAGACTCCTGATCCAGACTCCTGATCCACGCTCCTGATCCAGACTCCTGATCCACGCTCCTGATCCAGACCCCTGATCCACGATCCTGATCCAGACGCCTGATCCAGACCCCTGATCCAGACTCCCGATCCAGACTCCCGATCCAGACCCCTGATCCAGACTCCTGATCCAGACCCCTGATCCAGACCCCTGATCCAGACCCCTGATCCAGGTTCCTGATCCAGTCCCCTGACTCAGACCCCTGATCCAGACCCCTGATCCAGACCCCTGATCCAGACTCCCGATCCAGACTCCCGATCCAGACCCCTGATCCAGACTCCTGATCCAGACCCCTGATCCACGCTCCTGATCCAGACGCCTGATCCAGACCCCTGATCCAGACTCCCGATCCAGACTCCCGATCCAGACCCCTGATCCAGACCCCTGATCCAGACCCCTGATCCAGACCCCTGATCCAGACCCCT
>NW_013955562.1:8291-9313 GCF_001266775.1 Austrofundulus limnaeus
CTGATCCAGTTTCCTGATCCAGTCCCCTAACTCAGACCCCTGATCCACGCTCCTGATCCAGACCCATGATCCAGGCTCCTGATCCAGACCCAGGATCCAGGTTCCTGATCCAGACCCCTGATCCACGCTCCTGATCCAGACCCCTGATCCAGGTTCCTGATCCAGCCCCTGACTCAGACCCCTGATCCACACTCCTGATCCAGACCCCTGTTCCAGACCCCTGATCCAGGTTCCTGATCCAGACCCCTGATCCAGTTTCCTGATCCAGTCCCCTAACTCAGACCCCTGATCCACGCTCCTGATCCAGACCCATGATCCAGGCTCCTGATCCAGACCCAGGATCGTCCTGATCCAGTCCCCTAACTCAGACCCCTGATCCACGCTCCTGATCCAGACCCATGATCCAGGCTCCTGATCCAGACCCAGGATCCAGGTTCCTGATCCAGACCCCTGATCCACGCTCCTGATCCAGACCCCTGATCCATGCTCCTGATCCAGACCCCTGATCCATGCTCCTGATCCAGACCCAGGATCCAGGTTCCTGATCCAGACCCAGGATCCAGACCCCTGTTCCAGACTCCTGACCCAGACCCCTGATCCAAGTTCCTGATCCAGTCCCCTGACCCAGACCCAGAATCCAAGTTCCTGACCCAGACCCAGGATCCAGGTTCCTGTTCCAGATCCAGGATCCAGGTTCCTGGCCCAGACCCCTGATCCAGTCCCCTGACCCAGACCCAGAATCCAAGTTCCTGACCCAGACCCCTGATCCAGCTTCCTGGCCCAGACCCCTGATCCAGTCCCCTGACCCAGACCCAGGATCCTGATCCAGACCCAGACCCAGGATCCTGATCTAGACCCAGGATCCAGGTTCCTGATCCAGACCCAGGATCCAGGTTCCTGACCCAGACCCCTGATCCAGGTTCCTGACCCAGACCCAGAATCCAGGTTCCTGACCCAGACCCAGGATCCAGACCCAGGATCCAGTCCCCTGATCCAGACCCCTGATCCAGACCCAGGATCCA
>NW_013955563.1:0-779 GCF_001266775.1 Austrofundulus limnaeus
TTGTGGTCTTGTATCTTGTGGTCTGATATCCTGTGGTCCTGTATCCTGTGGTCCTGTATATTTGTTGTCTTGTATCTTGTGGTCTTGTATCTTTTGGTCTTGTATCTTGTGGTCTTGTATCTTGTGGTCTTGTATCTTTTGGTCTTATATCTTGTGGTCTTGTATCTTGTGGTCTTGTATCTTGTGGTCTTGTATCTTGTGGTCATGTATCTTGTCTTGTATCTTGTGGTCTTGTATCTTGTGGTCTTGTATCTTGTGGTCATGTATCTCGTCTTGTATCTTGTGGTCTTGTATCTTTTGGTCTTTTATCTTGTGGTCTTGTATCTTGTGGTCTTGTGTCTTTTGGTCTTGTATCTTGTGGTCTGGTATCTTGTGGTCTGGTATCTTGTGGTCTTGTATCTTGTGGTCTTGTATCTTGTGGTCTTATATCCTGTGGTCCTGTATCCTGTGGTCTTGTATCTTGTGGTCTTGTATCTTGTGATCATGTATCTTGTGGTCATGTATCTTGTCTTGTATCTTGTGGTCTTGTATCTTTTGGTCTTGTATCTTTTGGTCTTGTATCTTGTGGTCTTGTATCTTGTGGTCATGTATCTTGTGGTCTTGTATCTTTTGGTCTTGTATCTTGTGGTCTTTTATCTTGTGGTCTTGTATCTTGTGGTCTTATATCCTGTGGTCCTGTATATTTGTTGTCTTGTATCCTGTGGTCTTGTATCCTGTGGTCTTGTATCTTGTGGTCTTGTATCTTGTGGTCTTGTATCTTGTGGTCATGTATCTTGTCT
>NW_013955563.1:2523-3758 GCF_001266775.1 Austrofundulus limnaeus
TGGTCTTGTATCTTGTGGTCTTGTATCTTGTGGTCTTGTATCTTGTGGTCTTGTATCCTGTCTTGTGGTCTTGTATCTTGTGGTCTTGTATCTTGTGGTCATGTATCTTGTCTTGTATCTTGTGGTCTTGTATCTTTTGGTCTTGTATCTTTTGGTCTTGTATCTTGTGGTCTTGTATCTTGTGGTCATGTATCTTGTGGTCTTGTATCTTGTGGTCCTGTATCTTGTGGTCTTGTATCCTGTGGTCATGTATCCTGTGGTCTTGTATCTTGTATCTTGTGGTCTTGTATCCTGTGGTCTTGTATCTTGTGGTCTTGTATCTTGTGGTCTTGTATCCTGTGGTCTTGTATCTTGTGGTCCTGTATCTTGTGGTCTTGTATCTTGTGGTCTTGTATCTTGTGGTCTTGTATCTTGTGGTCCTGTATCTTGTGGTCTTGTATCCTGTGGTCATGTATCCTGTGGTCTTGTATCCTGTGGTGCTGTATCCTGTGGTCTTGTATCTTGTGGTCATGTATCTTGTGGTCTTGCATCTTGTGGTCTTGTATCTTGTGGTCCTGTATCTTGTGGTCTTGTATCCTGTGGTCATGTATCTTGTGGTCTTGTATCCTGTGGTCTTGTATCCTGTGGTCATGTATCCTGTGGTCTTGTATCCTGTGGTCTTGTATCTTGTGGTCTTGTATCCTGTGGTCTTGTATCTTGTGGTCTTGTATCCTGTGGTCTTATATGCTGTGGTCATGTATCCTGTGGTCATGTATCCTGTGGTCTTGTATCCTGTGGTCTTGTATCCTGTGGTCATGCATCCTGTGGTCTTGTATCCTGTGGTCTTGTATCTTGTGGTCATGTATCTTGTGGTCTTGTATCTTGTGATCTTGTATCCTGTGGTCTTGTATCTTGTGGTCCTGTATCCTGTGGTCTTATATGCTGTGGTCATGTATCCTGTGGTCATGTATCCTGTGGTCTTGTATCCTGTGGTCTTGTATCCTGTGGTCTTGTATCTTGTGATCTTGTATCCTGTGGTCATGTATCTTGTGGTCATGTATCCTGTGGTCTTGTATCTTGTGGTCATGTATCCTGTGGTCTTGTATCCTGTGGTCTTGTATCTTGTGGTCATGTATCCTGTGGTCTTGTATCCTGTGGTCTTGTATCCTGTGGTCATGTATCCTGTGGTCATGTATCTTGTGGTCTTGTATCCTGTGGTCATGTATCCTGTGGTCATGTATCTTGTGGTCATGTAT
>NW_013955563.1:4685-5162 GCF_001266775.1 Austrofundulus limnaeus
GTAGATCCAGTACCTCTGTAGGCCCAGTACCTCTGTAGATCCAGTACCTCTGTAGGTCCAGTACCTCTGTAGATCCAGTACCTCTGTAGGCCCAGTACCTCTGTAGATCCAGTACCTCTGTAGGTCCAGTACCTGTGTAGGTCCAGTACCTGTGTAGGTCCAGTACCTCTGTAGGGCCAGTACCTCTGTAGGGCCAGTACCTCTGTAGGTCCAGTACCTCTGTAGGTCCAGTACCTCTGTAGGGCCAGTACCTCTGTAGGGCCAGTACCTCTGTAGGTCCAGTACCTCTGTAGGTCCAATAACTCTGTAGGGCCAGTACCTCTGTAGGGCCAGTACCTCTGTAGATCCAGTACCTCTGTAGGGCCAGTACCTCTGTAGGTCCAGTACCTCTGTAGGGCCAGTACCTCTGTAGGGCCAGTACCTCTGTAGGTCCAGTACCTCTGTAGGTCCAGTACCTCTGTAGGGCCAGTACCTCTG
>NW_013955563.1:6150-7533 GCF_001266775.1 Austrofundulus limnaeus
CCCCCCCCCCCGAACACACAATTATTAAATAAATGAGCTCCATGAAAAGTGATCCACATGTGTAACGCCTCAGGCCCAAAAGCATCTCCCGGAGTCATGGTCCAATCTCCACAGGAAGTCGGCCATTTTGGATCAAAGCTACCAGTTTCTGTTTTTTCTTGCACACGCTGAGCTAACTCCTCCTCTGTACTGCAGAGGCCTCTACTTGCATGTTTCTGTTGTGGCCATACTTTATATTTTAATAAACCTTCAGTTTTATAAAATAATAACTATATGTTATATTTTCCTATGGTTTATAAATAATTGGATATATTTATAAGGTAACTACTAATCTTGGTTCTTCTTTGAAGTCCAACCCCTTCCTTTAATCTGTCCTCGTTGCTTCATGAAGCTGTGAAGTAAAAACAGTGGACTCTGCCGGCATCGGGTCAGAACATGCTGCTGGCTGAGGTGTCTGGCACCGCTACAGAAGAACTCTGGGTCCGACGGGGAGGTTTGGGTCTGTGGGGGACTGATGCTGTCAGGGGTCCTGGCTGTCAGAGGACATGAAGATGACAAGCTTGGCTGCCATTCACCAGCACTCCTCCTGATCGGAGCTGATGTGTCACCATGGACATCATGTGTCTGGACACTGTCCACGTCTTCCTGTGTCCTGATGAGACATGGAGGGAGGCACAGACTGAGACACAGATTGAGACAGACTGAGAAACAGACTGAGACACAGATTGAGACACAGAACTGAGACACAGGAACTGAGACACAGACTGAGACACAGATTGAGACACAGATTGAGACACAGAACTGAGACACAGATTGAGACACAGATTGTGAGACACAGACTGAGACACAGATTGAGACACAGATTGAGACACAGAACTGAGACACAGATTGAGACACAGAACTGAGACACAGATTGAGACACAGATTGAGACACAGACTGAGACACAGAACTGAGACACAGAACTGAGACACAGATTGAGACACAGATTGAGACACAGAACTGAGACACAGATTGAGACACAGATTGAGACACAGAACTGAGACACAGATTGAGACACCGACTGAGACACAGATTGAGACACAGATTGAGACATGGACAGAGACACAGATTGAGACACAGACTGAGACACAGAACTGAGACACAGACTGAGACACAGATTGAGACACAGAACTGAGACACAGAACTGAGACACAGACTGAGACACAGATTGAGACACAGAACTGAGACACAGAACTGAGACACAGACTGAGACACAGATTGAGACACAGAACTGAGACACAGAACTGAGACACAGACTGAGACACAGATTGAGACACAGAACTGAGACACAGAACTGAGACACAGACTGAGACACAGATTGAGACACAGAACTGAGACACAGA
>NW_013955563.1:8533-9334 GCF_001266775.1 Austrofundulus limnaeus
GACTGAGAAACAGATTGAGACACAGATTGAGACAGATTGAGACACAGATTGAGACACAGATTGAGACAGATTGAGACACAGATTGAGACACAGATTGAGACAGATTGAGACACAGATTGAGACACAGATTGACACAGATTGAGACACAGATTGAGACACAGATTGAGACAGACTGAGAAACAGATTGAGACACAGATTGAGACAGACTGAGACACAGATTGAGACACAGATTGACACAGATTGAGACACAGAACTGAGACATGGACTGAGACATGGACAGAGACACAGATTGAGACACAGATTGAGACAGACTGAGACACAGATTGAGACAGACTGAGAAACAGATTGAGACACAGATTGAGACAGACTGAGACACAGATTGAGACACAGATTGAGACAGACTGAGACACAGAACTGAGACACAGATTGAGACACAGATTGAGACACAGATTGAGACACAGAACTGAGACACAGATTGAGACACCGACTGAGACACAGATTGAGACACAGATTGAGACACAGATTGAGACAGACTGAGACACAGATTGAGACAGACTGAGACACAGATTGAGACAGACTGAGAAACAGATTGAGACACAGATTGAGACAGACTGAGACACAGATTGAGACACAGATTGAGACAGACTGAGACACAGAACTGAGACACAGATTGAGACACAGATTGAGACACAGATTGAGACACAGATTGAGACACTGAGACACAGACTGAGACATAGATTGAGACACAGAACTGAGACACAGACTGAGACATAGATTGAGACACAGAACTGAGACACAGAC
>NW_013955564.1:0-1051 GCF_001266775.1 Austrofundulus limnaeus
CACAGGTGAGAGTCAGACAGGTGTGGAGACCCACAGGTGAGAGTCAGACAGGTGTGGAGACCCACAGGTGAGAGTCTGTCAGACAGGTGAGAGTCAGACAGACAGGTGAGAGTCAGACAGGTGAGAGTCAGACAGACAGGTGACAGTCAGACAGGTGAGAGTCAGTCAGACAGGTGAGAGTCAGTCAGACAGACAGGTGAGTCAGACAGGTGTAACTTTAGGTCTACCATTGAGGATTATGATCTCTGCCTGTTTGTTTATTTATTGAATCGTTTACTTTTGTAAAAAGATTCAGGATATTTTGAGGTTGAAATACATTGTAATAGTTTTACTGTGATTTTCTAACCTTTCCTGTTTCCTTGTATTTACTCTGAAGTTTCTGTTCCACATCAGTTCAACAATTAAAAAAGATTTACTTTTCCACATTTCTTCCAACAGAAACAAATATTTTTACATGTTTTAGGTGTATTATACAACATTCCTAATTCTCTAAGAGTATGTATTTACCTGGTGCTCTACAAAATGACAACTCACTTCAACAGATCCAGTCATAATATGCTGAGAGCAGACTGAAACTCTACATGTGGTTTTCTGCATTTATTCTTAAACATACACAGACACTGGCTGGCCCAACAAGTCTCCACCTGGATTTAATCCCACAGGTGGGGGCCTCCTATTGGGTACTGACTGCAGGGTGATTGTGTTTCAGCTGCAACAAGTTAGTTAACCTCAGCTGGTTCAACGAGCTGCTTCTTAATTCTTCAACAGCAATCAAACACATCCTGTGGTGGAGAAGATGTCAGTCTGTGTGAGAAGAATTAAATGACTGCATCAAGCAGAGAGAACATCTGAGGAGACTGCAGGAACTGTTGGGTGAAGAAGTGTCCCACATTTTATTAAAAACTAGAAGGATCCTGGGGACCTATCATCTTTGAGGAGTGATGGGGGCATCAGGGTAAGAAGAGAGGCAGGTGAAGTGATGCAGCCAACATGCCTACTGAACCAGCCTGTAAGGGAGGTGCTGTTATCTGGGTTTACTGCACCTGGTCAG
>NW_013955564.1:2051-2877 GCF_001266775.1 Austrofundulus limnaeus
ACTCAAAACAAGCTACCATTCAAAACCACCAAAAACATTTTAAAGTTGTGTTGTAGGGCCAAAAAACACTCAAAGCTGTCAAAAACCACTAAATACCATGTGAAAGGGGCTTAGGGAGGCTGAAAACCCATCAAAACCATTAAAATCATGTAAAATGGGCCTAGGAGGACATAAAGACCCCCTAAACCTGTAATTCAAAATGGCCGACATTTCATGTGGGGGACAACTTTTGGCCAAGTTTAGTGAGTGTTTGAGTAGGATAAGACCTTCAACATGCAGCTGAAAGTGGTGGAAAAATAATAATAAATCCTGCGATTACAATGGGCCTCGCAGCGCTCGCTGCTCGGGCCTAATAATAATAATAATAATGACCAGAAGAGGGCGACATGGAGTAAAGTCTGTTGGTTTCACTCTGGGTGTTCATTACAACCATCAGATCAGTAGATCTCAGACTGGTTCTTTAGTCCATCATCAGATCTGTAGAGAAACATTTTTCTTAAGTTATTCTGTTGTTTACTGTTTATCTTTATTTACTGTCTACAGTCTCTCATCCTGCCGTGAACTTAAACTGTACTAAAAAAACAAGTTAAATAAACAAACAACATGTTCTATCAGCCACATGTTGAACTAGGAATGTTGTTCCTGTTGTTGCCTAGCAACAGAGACCACCTGTATCAGAGCTGTAGGGACAGGTGATCTGTAGTTTAGGTTCTGTGAGACATGTCTCAGTTTGTCCACCATGTGAGACATGTCTCAGTTTGTGAGACATGTCTCAGTTTGTCCACCATGTGAGACATGTCACAGTTTGTCCACCATGTGAGACATG
>NW_013955564.1:3877-4664 GCF_001266775.1 Austrofundulus limnaeus
GTCCAAAGGAATATTAGAGTGTGACCTTTATTTTTTTTTATTTTGGTGAATTATCTTTTAGCCAGGCAGAATATGACTTCATGAAGTTTGAGATCAGGTCAAAGTTTCCTAAAGACAACAAGAGACTTGCAGCTGTGTACTTAACCAGTTAATTTCTACTGTGTTTGAGAAAATAATGTTGTTTTATTGGGAGGAGGCATGTTGACTGGATGTAGAGACAGACAGACAGGTGTGGAGACAGACAGGTGTGGAGACAGACAGGTGTGGAGACAGTCAGGTGTGGAGAGAGTCAGACATGTGTGGAGACAGACAGACAGGTGTGGAGTCAGACAGACAGTTGTGGAGACAGACAGGTGTGGAGACAGACAGGTGTGGAGACAGTCAGACAGGTGTGGAGACAGACAGGTGTGGAGACAGTCAGACAGGTGTGGAGTCAGACAGGTGTGGAGACAGACAGACAGGTGTGGAGTCAGACAGACAGGTGTGGAGACAGACAGACAGGTGTGGAGACAGACAGACAGGTGTGGAGACAGACAGGTGTGGAGACAGACAGGTGTGGAGACAGTCAGACAGGTGTGGAGACAGACAGGTGTGGAGACAGACAGGTGTGGAGACAGTTAGACAGGTGTGGAGACAGACAGGTGTGGAGACAGTCAGACAGGTGTGGAGACAGTCAGACAGGTGTAGAGTCAGACAGGTGTGGAGACAGACAGGTGTGGAGACAGACAGGTGTGGAGACAGTTAGACAGGTGTGGAGACAGACAGGTGTGGAGACAGTCAGACAGGT
>NW_013955564.1:5664-6265 GCF_001266775.1 Austrofundulus limnaeus
GTCTCAATTTGTCCACCATGTGAGACATGTCTCAGTTTTTTGTCCACCATGTGAGACATGTCTCAGTTTTTTGTCCACCATGTGAGACATGTCTCAGTTTTTTGTCCACCATGTGAGACATGTCTGTTTGTCCATGTGAGACATGTCTCAGTCTGTCCACCATGTGAGACATGTCTCAGTTTGTCCATGTGAGACATGTCTCAGTCTGTCCACCATGTGGGACATGTCTCAGTCTGTCCACCATGTGAGACATGTCTCAGTCTGTCCAACATGTGAGACATCTCAGTCTGTCCAACATGTGAGACATGTCTCAGTTTGTCCATGTGAGACATGTCTCAGTCTGTCCACCATGTGGGACATGTCTCAGTCTGTCCACCATGTGAGACATATCTCAGTCTGTCCAACATGTGAGACATCTCAGTCTGTCCAACATGTGAGACATGTCTCAGTTTGTCCATGTGAGACATGTCTCAGTCTGTCCACCAGGTGAGATATGTCTCAGTCTGTCCACCATGTGAGACATGTCTCAGTTTGTCCACCATGTGAGACATGTCTCAGTTTGTCCATGTGAGACATGTCTCAGTCTGTCCACCAGGTGAGA
>NW_013955564.1:7265-7920 GCF_001266775.1 Austrofundulus limnaeus
AATTAATCATATTATTGATCATATAATTAATCAGATTATTGATCATATAATTAATCATATTATTGATCATATAATTAATCAGATTATTAATCCCACCTGTAGGACAGAGGGTGATGAAGAGGAGGCAGCAGCAGCAGAGCAGTGATGAAGACATGTCTCCTCTGAGTTCAGCAGATAAACTCTGACTGTTTCTGACTGAGAGCCGCTGATAAACAGAGCAGCTGATGACGTCACACACAGTCATCTGTTACCAGGTAGAACTCAGCAGCTGCTGGACCTGCTGGGGCTGAGAGAGTCCACAGGACTGCAGGTTCTGATCAGAACCACAGGACTGCAGGTTCTGGTCAGAACCACAGGACTGCAGGTTCTGACCAGAACCACAGGACTGCAGGTTCTGATCAGAACCACAGGACTGCAGGTTCTGACCAGAACCACAGGACTGCAGGTTCTGATCAGAACCACAGGACTGCAGGTTCTGATCAGAACCACAGAACCTTCCTCTGGTTCTGATCCAGACTTTAACACAAACTGATGTTAAAACAAAGAGAATAAAAATACTTCAGATCAGTTTGATGGACTTTGTAGTTCTGATCCTGGTTCTGATCCTGGTTCTGATCCTGGTTCTGTTGGAGTTCTGTTCAGGATGGATCTGAAG
>NW_013955564.1:8920-9648 GCF_001266775.1 Austrofundulus limnaeus
CTTGTCTCTGTCTCCAGATGTTGACAGTCTTGTCTCTGTCTCCAGATGTTGACAGTCTTGTCTCTGTTCTGTCTTCAGATGTTGACAGTCTTGTCTCTGTCTCCAGATGTTGACAGTCTTGTCTCTGTTCTGTTTCCAGATGTTGACAGTCTGTCTCTGTCTTCAGATGTTGACAGTCTTGTCTCTGTCTCCAGATGTTGACAGTCTTGTCTCTGTTCTGTTTCCAGATGTTGACAGTCTTGTCTCTGTCTCCAGATGTTGACAGTCTTGTCTCTGTTCTGTCTCCAGATGTTGACAGTCTTGTCTCTGTCTCCAGATGTTGACAGTCTGTCTCTGTCTCCAGATGTTGACAGTCTTGTCTCTGTTCTGTCTCCAGATGTTGACAGTCTTGTCTCTGTCTCCAGATGTTGACAGTCTGTCTCTGTCTCCAGATGTTGACAGTCTTGTCTCTGTTCTGTCTCCAGATGTGCACAGTCTTGTCTCTGTCTCCAGATGTTGACAGTCTGTCTCTGTCTCCAGATGTTGACAGTCTTGTCTCTGTTCTGTCTCCAGATGTTGACAGTCTTGTCTCTGTCTCCAGATGTTGACAGTCTGTCTCTGTCTCCAGATGTTGACAGTCTTGTCTCTGTTCTGTCTCCAGATGTGCACAGTCTTGTCTCTGTCTCCAGATGTTGACAGTCTGTCTCTGTCTCCAGATGTTGACAGTCTTGTCTCTGTTCTGTCTCCAG
>NW_013955565.1:0-495 GCF_001266775.1 Austrofundulus limnaeus
GACGCTGAGACGCTGAGACGCTGAGACACAGAGACACAGAGACACAGAGACACAGAGACACTGAGACGCTGAGACACAGAGACACAGAGACACAGAGACACAGAGACCCTGAGACGCTGAGACGCTGAGACGCTGAGACACAGAGACACAGAGACACTGAGACCCTGAGACGCTGAGACGCTGAGACGCTGAGACGCTGAGACACAGACACAGAGACGCTGAGACGCTGAGACACTGAGACACAGAGACGCTGAGACGCTGAGACGCTGAGACGCTGAGACACAGAGACACAGAGACACAGAGACACAGAGACGCTGAGACACAGAGACGCTGAGACGCAGAGACGCTGAGACACTGAGACACAGAGACACAGAGACACAGAGACACAGAGACACTGAGACGCTGAGACACAGAGACACAGAGACACAGAGACACAGAGACACTGAGACGCTGAGACACAGAGACACAGAGACACAGAGACACTGAGACACAGAG